>NC_045161.1:3678777-3978777 GCF_900700415.2 Clupea harengus | reverse complement strand
ATAGATGATCAACTCAAATGGAGCCGACACATTTCTCATGTTAATCTGTTCTACCCAAGTAGCTCAGGATGAACCTATAATTATCTTTCACAGTTTCCATTAAGATCCGTAATGAAGCACTAATACACTGTGTGTATTTGCAGAAATCAGCAAAAAGCCTCTCGGGTGCGAGTCCCAACTTGGCTAAGAGCCCCACCAAAGTACAACATGCCCCGCAGGTGTTTACCCTCCGACGAAGCGCAGGTGTGTGCCCGGAGCAAGATTAATTGGAGTAATAAGTTGTGTAATGTAAAATAAGTTCCATACATCTGACGGCGACCTCCCCAGATTGAAAGGGCCTTGTGAAAATCAATATGGACGAGCAAGTGCAATTTTTATTTTCATTAAGTAGCACTTTTGAAAGGAGCGGAGCCAAGTGCGTTGGGAATATCAGCCTAGGATATGATGAGGAGACGGCGTCCACCAAACAGACTTCTAATGCAGCTGGAAAAGAGAAGCCCCATGCTAATTAATGATGCACACTCATTTATAACAGACATCATGGATTCAACGCACATACAGTTCACTTGTATGCCCTCGGAATGCCTTGGTAATTATAAATAGACAGATAATGAAACGTCATGTTAGGTTGGTTGTATTGGAGGGACGTGTTTAATGCTGAGCGGATCTGTTTTGCACCGTTTTTTATTGAATTTACATTTAGAAGTACGTAGTGTTCCTTTTACAGTCTTGATGTTTGCTATATATATTTTCTCATTAACAACATAATTAACTTTATATGACAGAAATGGAAACAAAGACAAATCAGTCTTGCAGCAGTCTTCTGTAGTATCATTAGGATATCACTGACATTTTACAGACACACGTTATAGGCCCCTTTACTTCCATTGGTACATGCTCTAGAAATAGGGCCACAAACTACAACAAACTGAAGCACCTATTCTACTGAAGGTAGAGACTATGTTTGACCATTGGATCAGAAGGAAAAAAAATCTAGAAGTTTCAATCCAATCAATTCAAGTCTAGCTAGTATAATATTATCTCATATAGCATGACTGTGTTCTTTCAATATGTATTGTTTGAAAGCACAGACAGAGTTTGTCACCCGTGCTCCTGAATGTTTTCTAAATGGTAAAAGTCATGAATGTGTGTTGGATAATAGTATTTAGATGGTGCCCACAGATAAATGGATGAAAGATCCTGGAAAATGCCCTCATACAAGATGTCATCAAATATTTAGTGGTTACCTAACGTCAGCTACTGGAAGTACAATATCCCCTGGATTAGTGTTTGAAACTCCAATATCCATGTCACACTAATTTATGAGAAACTGAAAAGCAGTTTTTGTAGTGTTTACTCAGTTTTCCCTTTCCCCACCAATCTTAAATAAAAAAACATTTGGCTCAGAGCTACACTAGGATGAGTGACAGAACGTGGACAAACTTGACATAACACAATATGTTAGTTATTTTTCATGGAGTGCAAAACCCAAAGGAGATCAAATACTTCATACAGTCAACACACTATAAGAGGTTCTTGAGTTCTTGTTTACATGAATTAAAGGTTGAATGCTGTAGCCTTCTTCTGTGTGCTACTATTATTCTCTCTCTCTATCCATCTCTCTTTCTCTCTTTCTCCTGATCTCTCTTCCACCCCCACCTCCTTCTCTCCCTCCCCACTTCTTATTAGTACATGGGGAAGCTGTAGAGTATCAAATCAGATGAGTGAGTCCTGCGCCTTATACGTGCGTAAAATCCAAGGATGTAGATATGGTGAACGAAAGGACTCCGCACACAGAGGCTGATGCCGTAAAGATAATGTATTAAACTGAGGATGGGCTAAGCCCCACACGTTTGTCCCTTCGTCTTACATTTACATTTAGTCATTTAGCAGACGCTTTTATCCAAAGCGACTTACATATGTGCGACTTACAATGTATACACATTTTACATTTACACTGATGGCACACTGCACATCAGGAGCAATTAGGGGTTCAGTGTCTTGCTCAAGGACGCTTCGACAGGGAATCGAACTAGCAACCTTTTGATTACTAACCGACTTCTCTACCTCCTGTACCACTGTCGCACCGTCTTGTCCATGTTAGGCCCTGACACTTTGTCTGTATACGTTTTTCAGTTTAATACATCATATTTAAGCATCAGCCTTTGGGTGCCGAGTCCTTTCTTTCACCATATCAGCTGTAGACTAGAAAGATACATTAAAATACCAGGAACGATGCATCCATCTCCATGAAGAAATCGGTGGCGACGATAAATCATTATCAGGGTAGTGATCAAACCGGCAATGACAGGGACTCTGTTCAGCAATATTGGCCACAATGTATTGGCTGCCAAACGTGTATTTATGCTAATGACGGTGGAAAGTAGTGGCTAGGTGTCCATAAAGGTTAGAAGGTGGTTTAGGGTATTGATAGCTTCAGTCGTTTCTGCATTGCTTAGTGCCATGGGATTGGCCATAATTATCATTCCTCCCTGCTTTTCACACTGATCAGACTGTGAAATTATTAATTTATTGAAATGCACATTCAAGGTAACACACAGTGTCTCATTCCTGCTGAAGATGAAGGGAAACAAGAAGAGGCACGCAGCCCCTAGCTTTCGCGTCAGATGTGAATTTAGAAAGTTATAGTTACTCTTCATGCTGAGAGAGTTAGGAAGGGTGTGGGAAAATGATCCACTTCATATCAGTTTCAACTCTTTGTGGACGAGAGAGGTATATAATATAGTCTTTTCTAAAGAGAGATGTGTGATCAACTCTTCAGTTTTTAAATCCCCATCTCTCAAGGCTGTCTTCATCCATCTTAACTTCTCTTAGTGTGTGTGTGTGTGTGTGTGTGGAAATTTTGAATTGAAACGAGAGAATGCAACGATGGGATTTCCGCCCCGTGTCTTGATATGGCTGCTCACCACACCAGCGCAGAGAATGCTGTCTTAGGATTTATTTAAAATAGTCTGCCCTCACCTGACATTGCAGCCCTCTATCTCAATCTGAGACTTCACTTTTTATTAACCTTTCATACCTTACGTTGTATGAAATTTGGCCCCATTAGTCTCTGTTGAGTCCAGTTCCATTTGGGATGCTGCTGAATTTAAAAAGCGGGCGAATTAAAGGCAACACCAGCTAGAGAAGAAACAATTTGCTTAGCTTTAAAGGGGACAGATTAGGGTGGGCCCAGAGGTCTCCACATCATGTTTAAATGGAGTTGGCTTATTTAAAATAAAAGCATATGGAGCGCAGGAAAGGGGAGAGGATAGATCCACATGCCACAGTGAATGAATCCTCCACACCTGGCCTGCTTTTGATGGCTCCTGGACACAGAAGACCATCTGTGCCTGGCTGCCAGTGGAAGGAACAGAGTCCTGTTTCTCTTCCATATATTTACAACACTGAAATCTAACTTATATAGTTTCTTTTTTTTACATACTATACACTGAATTAATATTAGACACACATGTATGTAAGAGTAGGAACAAACACACACACACACACACACACACACACACACACACACACACCTACACACACACACATATATTATATACTATATATAGACCACAGTATGAAATATTGTGTCCAATATGAATCTTTGACTCCAATGATTATATGGCCAGCACTAGTACCTACAGGCCTTACGAAATATGGCCTCATGCTGTGCGTCCTCTCAGTTTGGTTTGAGGCGGCGCTATAAAGCTGAAATCAAGTGCTGGGCTTCAATGGCCTGTAACTTTAGGGGTCATTCGTAATGTTGTAAAGAGGACGTATGGCCTCCTCCCCCATTTGCAGCCGGTCACAG
Organism: Clupea harengus; assembly: GCF_900700415.2. Taxonomy (NCBI): domain Eukaryota; kingdom Metazoa; phylum Chordata; class Actinopteri; order Clupeiformes; family Clupeidae; genus Clupea; species Clupea harengus. The sequence continues at coordinate 3,974,963 of NC_045161.1, read as the reverse complement.
GGAGTGGCACTTCAGATGAATTTGGGCATGAATCTGAGCTGACTTTTCACTTCCATGTTGGTGCAGCACCCGTTTTTTAAGGCTGCTGATCAGCGAGACTGCACTGGAGTTCATCTTCCACAGCGTGACCTGCAAAATGGAGGCCAGAGCTGTGTGTTCATGCTACCCCCCCCCCCCTCCAAACCTGTCATGGGTGGGCTTTTAAGCTCTGAAAGGGTGATGGATGCAATGGGGCATTTCTGAGAGAATTCGCTTTTAAGGTAGTGAGGGGAGGGAGAGAGAGAGAGAGAGAGAGAGAGAGAGAGAGAGAGAGAGAGAGAGAGAGAGAGAGAGAAATGTAGCTAGTTCAGAGATGTGGCCTCTCTCTTTCTCCGGCACTGACACTAATCTTTTCAAATCTGTCCAGGATCGGTTGAGTGTTCTGATGTTTCCGTCTGTGTGTTGCTGTCTCCTCTGACAATGTTTGTCGTTCCTCTAGAAGAGGCTATTCACTTCTCTTATTTGTAACAGGCTTCTTCTGATGGTCTCATCGTGTCTTATTTGTTCTGTTGTTTTTTTTTGTCTCTCTACCTTTCTGTCTTCATGGCTTCGTTGTTTATGCTATTCCTCCTACTTCTCCTGTCCCACTTAGTACATAATACAAAGGGTTTTGTAGAACTACTTTGGTATTCTTAAGGCTATCAACATTATAGCAGATGACCCTTGAATTGCAGAAGACAGCCCTGCAGAGGTTCTTGGTACAAGAAACCTGGCCAAAACAGCTCCTCTTGGCTGAATATTTGCTTGGCTGAATGATCTTTCAAGGATTCTGAGGAGCTGAAAAATGGTTATGCTTCTGTGTAAAAAGTGTGGTAGTCAGTAGTCAAGTTCATGGCACTAGGCTATAGTTGTGATCCCAGTATGCCCCTCTGTCTGTCTGTCTCTCTCTGCTTGTCCATCTACTAACACTCGCTTTTGCTTCTGTTATTTTTACCCCTTCTGTTGATTAGAACCACCCCCCCCCCCGCCCCCGTCCCCTGTTAGTTTTCAGGTCTCTGTCGTGTGTGTGTTCAGGGGCTGGTGGTGTTGGTCTCTGTCGTGTGTGTGTGTAGGGGCTGGTGGTGTTGGTCTCTGTCGTGTGTGTGTGTAGGGGCTGGTGGTGTTGGTCTCTGTCGTGTGTGTGTGTAGGGGCTGGTGGTGTTGGTCTCTGTCGTGTGTGTGTTCAGGGGCTGGTGGTGTTGAGCGCGACTGTGCTCCTCGCCTCTCCGTCAGCTCATTAAGGCAGCTGTTAGGTGGTTGCATGCAGCGACAATGTCACTCCCTTAGCCATCAGGGGTATGTTTGTGTGCTTGTGTGTTTGACGTGTGTGCTGCTGCCATGTGAGATGTGGCGTGAGTGAGTGTGTGTGTGTGCGTGTGTGTGTGTGTGTGTGTGGGTGTGTATGGTGGATGTGTGTTTGAGGCATCGAGGACTGTGTAGCCTCTACCATTAAAAATCACAACTTAAGCCTACCTGTGACAAGTGAGAAAGAGAGAGAGAGAAAGACCAATTGTGTTGTTTACAGACGAGAACAGCAACATGTCTCTGGCGCAGGAGAAACACACAGAGAGAGAGAGAGAGAGAGGAATAGAAGAGTGTTGTTTTGTTGCAGAGAGGTTAATTTAAAGCATTATCTCGCTCCCTATTTTTCTCATTTCACTCAGGTGATGAGGGGTTGATTAAAGTGATTTATTTTGGTCCTGATTTGATAAAAAGCTCTCCCCCCATCTTCTCCCTAATGTGTTGACCCAGGCTGTGCAGATGGTGTTGTTGTGTTGTTGTTGTGTTGTTGTGTTTTCCTCCTCTCTCCCCAGTTCTAATTTCTTTTCAATCAGATTCACCTACCCTACATGTTGGGGGAAAAATACAAACATATTTCGTCATGCCTCCTCTATAGGGAATTATTGCCATGGAGACATAGTCTTCAAGTGGTCGAACCAATCTAGGTATTAGCCAGTACTAGTCCTGTTGTGCTTCTTGCCTCTCACAGCCCTGTTACTGGGAAATATGGTTCTGCTACTCTGAACGTCTTCTGTAGTTGAAGAGGATCAATATTTTGGAAACGAGTAGATGGAGACATTGCCCTGTGCCTGTCCACCTCAGCAGTGTCTTGCCACTAATGTAAAATAACTTGGATATCAAATATCAGCAAAGACTGTGTGAATGAGGCACAGTTTGGGCATGTTAGGGCTTTTGTTCTGTGATCTTGTTGAACCAATGAGGCACTGAGAGTCAAATTGCAATTTTGTGTTGGAAAATCATAGTGTGTTAGTGTTAGTGCCAGTGTCCTTTAATGTTCAGCTTCTACAGAGGTGGAGGGCAGTAGAAAAGCTTCATTGGGTGGGTTGGTTGTGTTGTTGGGAGGGGGGGGGGGGGTGAATGTGAGTGGGCAAGAAAGGGCTCAGCTTTGACCTTGTATGGGCAGCTGTCCCCGGAGCTGAGAGGGCCTGGGACCGTGTCCAGAATGAGCAGCATCAGCAGCTGAGACCCAATCACAGCCAAGACCCCCCCCCCCCCCCCCCCATCCCCCCACCTCAAGTCTCCCAGGTTATAAGCTGCCCTGACCTATGAGGAATCATGCTGACACATGTACTGTAGCGAGTGGAGTGGTATTTCTGAAGGAAAATAGCTGAAGATTACTTCAGCATGTCTAATGTCCAAACCCATACAAAACTGGCCAATGAAAATGAACCAGAACCAAACAGAACAGAACCAAAGGGCATTCAATCGGATCCTGCCGATTTTATTTGTGAGGGTACACACACATGCTCCTCATACACGTACACACACAGAGATAAATGCATACACGCAGAAATATGTACTCGCAATATATACTCACAGTAAATCCACAGTTTTGAAAATTCTAATAAGCTCAAATGCATACGCACAATCGTTTCGTTTTTAGTAGGACCTTGCTCGTGGGCACAATAGAGAGACCAATTCTCATTTGCAGTATTTCACTGTCCATTTTTTTTCTCCTGTTTTTGACCAGCTCCATTTAGTTCCCATAGGGCCATGCAATAAACTGCTATTGCGCAGTGTATGTCTTGTACACCTCTCTTCCAGCAGTGTGAGTGAATGTAAGAGGAGACCAAAGCAAACTGAAGTGAATGTGTGTGGCAGTGTGGCTGAGAGTGTGTTTTTGTGTACACCGCAGTGTGTGTGGGGGTGTTTGTGTTTTGGCTAAATTTGTCCGTGTCCCTTTCTGAGCTCAGTGTGTGTGTGTGTGTGTGTGTGTGGGTGTGTGTGTGTGTGTGTGTGTGTGTGGGGGTGTGTTTGTGGTTGGGGGGGGGGGGGGGGGGGGACATCTGGAGCCTGTGAGCTGTAGCGAGAGAATGAGCCTCTGTGTTTGTGTCATCCGCTTCACGAGGCATCCTGGGGTGTAATGGCGGCGATCTGCGGGGCCTCCATTAAAAACGGGGCCACCCCTGGGTTGCCATCCTTAAACTGCTGCCTCCTCACAAAGCAAATTAGCCAATCATCTCCGTTGCCTCCCGTCGAGTGACTGTGCGCACGGCTTAAATGTCAAAATATATAAAGACGTTGGCGTCCAGTTTGTTCATTAGACGATGGCGTCCAGTGTGTTCATTAGCCCCGTCGCCTCGGAATTCTGATCAGTTGCTTAGTTTCTGCCCCGTCCAGCCCGGAGCTCTAATGACTACCTGTTGAGATACTGAGGGCCTCTCTCTTAGCTGTGGGGATGGAGATAATATGATATTTCTTTTCCCCCAGACGTAGTCAGTGTCATGTGGTCACATTAGTTTACAACGGTATTGATAGCAGTTAAGAAGATGCCAGCTGCCCTCTCAATGCCAGATTAGATGAGTATGTAAATGTGTCTCTGAGAATTGTTGTGGATGTTTGTGTTAAGGATGTTTGTCAGGTTGGCCTACAGGAAGAGGAGAGAGAGAGAGAGATAGAAACAGAAGGAGAAGGGCAAACACAGAGAATGTGTGTGAGTCTCAGAGTTCGGGGGACACAGGATGTTTGAGAGGCTCAGTTTGGCATCATTACCAGCAGAGGGAGTCTGGTCCAGCCGAGATCTTAATTCATTGTCCAGTATGAGACGCCGAACACGGCTCTGCTGTCTGAGAGCGTGGAGCCCGTCCTGATTAAACAGAGTGTGGAAGGGTAAGATGGAGGGGATGGGCTCTCTCTTTCCTCAGATACTCAACGTCCATGTTTCAATCAGCTGTTTCTACACAGGTGATAGAGACAGCATCCCTCTCACCACATCCTCCAACAAAGCCTCACGCTATGTGCTTACACATACTAGTGCAGTCATGCAGACTGAAATATGGAAACATACGCAATGATGCATGTCAAAATGACTGTACATGCATTTTCAAACACATGACACCGAGCTCTATACCTCCTCCTCTCCCTCTCCCTCTCTCTCTCTCTCTCTCTCTCACTCCATCTCTCTCTCTGGTTTGTACATGAACATACACAACTGCAAACACAGATGCTTTCTTGTTCTCTCTGTCTCCTGTCTCTTTCTCTCACATGGATAAATGTATTTTTCCACACCCATATACTATTTGTTTTAAATAGTTGACCTTGTCTAAGGGCCATATAGTATGGCCTTCGTGCACTGCTTTTCAGCAGCGAGGAAAAAGACAAGATCAAGAGCGAAAGAGTCCACACAGTGGAATTATTACAGCCATGAATTATATCTATAATTCACCTGCACAGGCCCTGCCAAGGCTCCAGTCTTTCTCATGGAAAAAAAAGGGAAGGCAAAGGCTGTGTGCGAAGCAGGGAGGACGAGAGGAAACCATTCCTAATTTATAGCTGCACTCCTATAGTGGCTGTTGAATCTCTCTCAGATCACACATTAGGCCTTTCAAAAAATATGTATTCTCCTCTCCTTAATGTTCCCATCTTTAGCCATAGCTGACCTCGGAAGCCAGATTTAGCACAGGTCCTGGATTGAAATGGATGGAAAAGGAAACGCAACAAGCACTGAAGTACATCCGCGTCTCTCTCTCTCTTCTACACCTCTGCTTTTATCTAAAAAGCCTCTGAGCAGTCTATGTCATACCCTATGCCTGAAGCCTATAGTTGGCACATCCTAGCGGCACGTTGGCAAGCCGTGCGTTTTCCCCTGGAAGCGGGTGGTATCTGAAATATGAACAGGATGTGGCCAGCAGGACGTTTATGGCTCCTGCACATGTGAGGGGGTCACGTCATGGCAACGATGAGAGAAAGACATGGAGGATGTCACGCTGTCACGCTGTCACGCTGTCACTCTGACCCTTTCTCACATAGCCTGGTTGGGATGTAAGCCTGTGAGGAAGTGGCAGGGCTCTGAGGGCCAAGCAGGATGTTACATTAGCTCCCTCTAAATTACAAGTGGCCAGGAAAAAATGTGATTTGAAGTATGGGTTTGTGTTTTTATTCTTCTTCTTTTACCATTTTTTTTTTAAAGCTGATTGAAATCACAACAGTCCTTCCCCTTCTTGTTCAAGCATGCAGAAGTAAAACATTTGATTCCGTCTCTTCTTATGCAACTGAGCATCATTCGATTAGCCGGGAACCGTCTTGATGCAAACTCCCCCTGGAGCAAGGCTGCAGCTGGAGTGGAGCGCTCCCATTTGGATTCCGCTCATGTTTCTTTTCTTTCTCTTTTCTTTATTCTTCTTTTCTCTTTTTTTTCTCTTCCTGCCCTCCCTCTTGCTTTTTCATCATCCTTACAGTATCATGTAGGCTTAATTATCTGTGGTTTCAGCTGGCTAATAAAATCCCTCATGATATACCACAGTTCTGTGGACGCACCGAGGCCTGACTAATCTTGATTTGATCAAATATATGCATGTGTACCGGTAAAGGGGAATAGTGTGCACATCCTGAGCTATGAGGTGCGAGAATGAGCTGTTGGGTAAACGTCATAAACTACATCTCTGAACAAATGAAGCAGTGCTTCCCAAAGTGTGTTTTATTCCATCACTACTGTCCGAGCAATTTCAGTATTTTATATTTTGATGGCCTTAACTTATCATTAGTAGGTGATTGTATCCTCTTTCTTCCTTGAAGGGCAAACTGTGCATTATAATTTTAGAGACATTTCTGTCGATTATTTCATAACAATGTATGAATACTGTTATTTTGACCACCATCTTCCTCAGTAATATTGCTTATACTTTTGGTGCTCTGAGTCTGAATTGAGTAATTTTGAGTAATGTGAGTTCAAGGACATGAAGGACAAACTCTGTAAGGAAATTAAATGGAAATTAAACATTTCTGGTAGTGATGAGTGTCCTTTCCTTTTTTTTGTGGTTAAATGAAGCTTGCTAAAGATCTTGCGTCAATAGGCAACGGTCAGGGTCCTTGGTAAGAGCAGTCTCTACCTGAGATCTACCTCAGTCTCTCTCTCTCTCTCTCTCTCTCTCTCTCTCTCTCTCTCTCTCTCTCTCTCTCTCTCTCTCACTCTCTCTCTCTCTCTACCTGAGATCTACCTCAGTCTCTCTCTCTCTCTCTCTCTCTCTCTCTCTCTCTACCTGAGATCTACCTCAGTCTCTCTCTCTCTCTTCCTGAGATCTACCTCAATCTCTCTCTGTCTTCCATTTTCTCATCATTTTTCACACTGTGACTCGTGTATTTATTTATTTATTTATTTATTTATTATATAAACACAGGTTACAAATAGCCCAAGGTTATTGTCAGCTACCATTTACAAGGAAATAAATAGACAGATGTTGTCTGTGGTTAAACAGCTGTACAAATTCAAATATGACGGTTTGGTGTTAAACTTGCAACTGAATGCATCATATAACAAATTCTAAACACCAAAGAAAGGACTATGTTTTTATGAAGAAGTCACATGAGTTTGTCCGTGTCCAGGTTGCAGCAACGGCAACAGCAATGTACTGAGCATTTGCAAGGCTTCATTAAACGAAATTCCCAATGCTGAATTCTTCAGGGACAAAAAGAGAACACAGGGGAGTGCTCTGCTGTCTCAAAGCAAGCCGTAATATCTATAAAATCGATACGCTGCTCTGACCGTAATTAAGGAACCAGCGCTCTCTGTACTGGGGTCTCAACGTGCAGTTTGGGGCCGGTTTGAAATCTCTCTGTAGCGTGTCTCTGTTCTGTAGCTCGTAGATTCAAGGGGGAAGCAGTTGCTAAGAAACAAGTAAGTACAATGTTACAGTAAATATATGTTCATTTTTTTGGTCTTGATTAAAAGTTTGGAGCTTTTATAGCATAGCAAGGAATGAGAATACAGCCAGTGTGAAGAGGGGCTTTTAATAAATTATACTACTACTCCATTGTCTTTCTTTTGTGTGTAGAGCTGTCTTTGTTCTCAACACATAAAAGACTTGTGGAGCTAAAACAAACCAATCTGTCCTGATGAAGTGAGGGTTGGTTTTCCAGTGCAGCTTCTGCATATCTCTGTGTTTGACTGGAGGCCATAGTTCTCCTCCTCAGTTGGGGGCCCTCGGTGTATGAAGAGTGATGATGACGCATCGGATCTGGCCTGGATGATGGACAGAAGCACATCAGAGGAGACGGAGCAAGCTGAGAGAGAGGGAGTTGATTTTGGGCAGAGCTGACGGAGTAGGGGTACCAATACACAAACTGGGGGTTGAAGACATACTGACTGGAAAAGAAATTGTATTAATGGCTCAAGTGGAAAAAACTTGTTCTGGCTTTGGTTTTGCAGAATTCGGAAATTTATTTTCACTGGTGTGTGTGTGTGTGTGTGTGTGTGTGTGTGTGTGTGTGTGTGTGTGTGTGTGTGTGTGTGTGTGTGTGTGTGTGTGTGTGTGTGTGTGTGTGTGTGTGTGTGTGTGTGTGTGTGTGTGTGTGTGTGTGTGTGTGTGTGTGTGTGTGTGTGTGTGTGTGTGTGTGTGTGTGTGTGTGTGTGTGTGTGTGTGTGTGTGCGCGTTCTGAGCTAATTTAGACATCTTCACGGCAATGAAATGACTAAAATACCTGTGGATTAATCACACACACACACCAACTGATCTGGTCACATGTTCTGTTTCCATGCTAGTTTACCCCACAGAATGCACATTTTAAATTCACATTTTGTGTTCCAATGCACTCATTGTTTTTTTGCGGAGGCACACAATACCACCCTGTCTGCCCAATCGGGTGCAAAATCACTGCTCTCAGAATGAGTGCTCCAAACTTGTGTTTTTAGCAGTGTTTGCTACCCTCGGTGTAGTTTTTAACTAATTCTACTTCTACTTCCATTATCTGATTACCTACTCACTTGAGCGCAGTATGTACTGTGTGTGTGTGTGTGTGTGTGTGTGTGTGTGTGTGTGCGTGTGTGTGTGAGTGAGAGTCAAATTGCTAGCAGGCAAGCATTTGTATATGATTGCAGTTATGTTGCAGTTTTGCATAATGGTGTGTGCCAGTGTGTGCGCTGCATGTAGAGCTGGGGGATTTGGAGTTGACGATAATGGATCCTTGCTTTGTAACTCTATATTTTATGCAGCTTGTCTTTTTAAATGAACAGCGAAATGTAGGCCAAGGCCACCTCACTTAGCAAGTTTGTCTTTAGAACAAAGAGCAAGAGGAGAGGGAGATGGAAAAATAGCATAGAGAGTCCTTTTGAAGTCATGGATTGGGAGGGATGCTTCCTCACAATGTGCTTAAAGGGCAGAGAGAGAGAAAGAATTGGGAAAAGACACACAGAGGTAGCTAGTGGGAGAGAGGGAAGAAAAGAGAGTGAGGGTGAGAGAAACAGGGAGGAAAGGAGGGGGGGGAGAAGTGAGTGACGTCTCCAACTTTGCACTCAAGATGGAGACGAGAAAGAGAGGGAGGGAGGGAGGGGGTGAGGGAGGGAGAGAGAGAGTTCTCCTCTTTAGAGTTGTATTAGGGCTCCTCACTGTCAGCTCCCCCAAATTAGACAGGAGGAACTAGCAGGAGTCGTGCTGAAGTGGCAAGTCACTGCATCACGCTCCTGCCGCCTCGCCGTGTCACTTTCAGTACAGAGCAGCCAGAATGGCCACAGAGACACGATATCATCCTGCAAAATGGCTGCTGCATTGTACCGAAACCGGCTTGGACAAAGACCAGCCAGGTGCAAAGCACAGCAACAAAATGAGGGCATCGTGGAGACACGTCACATCTGTGATCTTACTGTTTTCATCTGTCAGCAGTATGATTGCACGGCACATTTCCCTCGGCCCCCGTGACTGAGGGGGATTATGTGAAGTTGAACGTGTGGTTCAGGTTGTTCCAGGACAGGTGTCTCAGTGCGAGGGGTGGATGGGGGGGGGGGGGGGGGGGGGCAGGGTAATCACTGTTGAGTTACAGCTGATCTACTTCTGTCTCCCCTTGGTTTTGAAATGTTTTAGGGAGATTTAGCTGTCTGGATAACATGAGCGTTGCCTAGATTTACTTGTCTGGGCCGCATTAGTGTTACCTCACCTGCAGTTTTGACCTGGTTTTCCCTGATTGCCTTCTCACCGGAGAGCTATGGATGAATGAAACATTCTCGTGGAGATGTAGGCACAGGTGTGATAATCTCAGCAGATTATATTTGGATTGATTGTGGCAAACAAAAGTGTCTGTATGTGCGTTTCAAGATGCTCTGAGCAATGCTGAAGGGTCTTGGGTTTGGTGGAGAGAGAAAAAAAAAAAGCTTGCTGGGTTGTAGACTTCTCTTGGAGTGCACTCCAGGAGAGTGTTGGAGAAACGATTGTGATATACTGAACCAGCTATACTTACGTGCTGAAAAAGAATGCCAAGTGTAGGGCTTTGTGCTCGGGTATGAGTGTGTTTAGTCACCAGGCATTGGATGGATTGACTCTGTGTGTACTTAGCAAGTGATAGAGGCTGATTGGTGCGAGAATGTCTGAGAGGAAAGGTATTTTTCTGAGGAGGAAAATAAGAAGGTTGGCCCACTCAAGCAGTGTGTGTGTCAGTAGCCCTTTTTGAAGAAATTCAATGTTTTGGCCATGGTACGTCTATGTGTGTGTGTGTGTGTGTGTGTGTGTGTGTGTGTGTGTGTGTGTGTGTGTGTTTGTGACATGGCCTTATTTCAGCATCTGCTAAACCTACTGGGAGAATATGAGTGGGGCTGTCCATCTGGATCAGGTGAGCTTGTAGTAATGAGAGGAAAGCCCCTCTAGCCTTTCAGGTGTGTGTGTGTGTGTGTGTGTGTGTGTGTGTGTGTGTGTACATGTGCGACTGAGAGATGGAGACATGATCGTGAATATATTTCCAAGTGAATCTGTGTGTGTGAGTGTGACCGTGTGTGTTTGCACATGTGTGTGTGTGTGTGTGTGTGTGTGTGTGTGTGTGTGTGTGTGTGTGTGTTTGCACATGTGTGTTAAGCCCACTCTGGCCTCTCATTGCCCTCAGTTTGTTCTTTGGTGGCCTTGAACCCAAGCAGCCCCATGGCCCTGTGTCATCTTCATCACTCAGATGGACAGTAGCAGCATCCACTGAGCCTGACCTGACACCACACCACACCACACCACACCACACCACACTCCCATCCAGGTCAGCTACAGTGAAGGTGACAGGGGAAGCTGTGCTGTCACACACTGGGCAGAAGCAGACGCTGCGCTAGCTGAGCTCCACTGACGATCTACATTGATGAGATATTGGATTCATTTTTTTTCCCAGCAGTGTAGACAGAGGAGGAGGAGGAGAGGAGGAGAGGAGGAGGAGGAGAGGAGGGAGCATGTTTGTGTAGTGAGCAATTTGATTAATCCTCTTCTAAGATGGCGCAGCACACAAATGTGTGTATTTGTGTCGCCATGATTTAAAATGGAAATTACAGAAACAACTCCCAGCTGTTAAACTGTGAAATGGGTTTATCTAGTAACTTATTCATGCACATTTGCATTTTCCCTTCTCAAATTAATTTATTGTAGCAAATAAAGGCAATTAAACCCAGTGCCAAATATCTTAGCGTATCCACAAAATATGCGCTGAAAATGCATGTGCTCTGCTTTGCCCACTGTTTTTTTTTTATTAAAAAAAGGAGACAAAATTTCATAGCATTGGCAGAGAAGCTTGTAAGAGTTGAGTTAATATCACTTTCCTCTCCAATGTCGGTTGGACAAACTGAATATAGAGTACATTTGCCTGTTATGTGAATGAGAGGCACTGAGAGTATGAGCCATGACTGTATTTATGACGGTTTCGAGGGAGAGTGTACTGTATGTTTGATGAGGAGAAGAGATGGCATGTCCTCATATACGTGCACATAAGATATGGAGAGGTACTATGTGCGTGTTTACCACTCATTTGCATATTCATGATAAGGTTGTGGAGGTGATTAAATCTGGCGTCACCCCCCGCCCATGAACGATGCCACTCGCTGGCAGATGTCTGAGTGAGAGCCAGCAGGGTGAGGGAGGTGGAGTCGGATGGCATCATTAGCACGTGCCACGCTAAAAATACACCTAGTTAGGGATGCACATTCGTCACAGACATTGCATGTAAATGACAGGGGCACATCCCCCCCCTCTTTTTTATAGTATTGCACTAGTAACATGTCAAGTCAGTGGAGCTAATAGAGTTTGTAAAATAAAATTGTAAAAAAACTGACAGATACACACACATGCACTAACACAAATATACACATGATTGCACAAATATGTAATTCGGTGAAGTACACATACGTTTTTTTTTTGTCGCGGTTGCTTTATTTTAAGGAACAGTTTAACAGTATGTAGATCACTGATGGCTGTTTTTAGACCTGTGCATTTATTTGATGATGTGCTTTAGTGAGCACAGAGGGAGGGTGTACCGGGGGGAGTGCATGTGAGTGTTTTACGTTAGTGTGCTTGTGTTTGCCGGGTATTTCCCTGTCTCAACACCACATCGACAGTGCAAAGATCAGGAGGCTATTTTGCCTGAAGCAGCCTAATCTGCCCTGAGTCAATGTGATTTGTTTCTTTTATATTGTTCTGCATGTTTTAGCATTACATACATTTGAAATGATTGCATGAAATGTTTATCTAAGTGATCACGAGGTCTCTGTCTTTTGCCCTTGAAATTAATTGAATTCCGAGGAGCCCTGCGTTCCTCTCCTAAAACTTTCATTCCCACCTTTGTCCTTGTTTCCAAGGGAACTGTTTCTAAGGTTACAAGTTTACCATTCTTGCCTTTACCTTCTCTCACCCCCCAAGACATATATACGGTGATAGACAAGATCTATGAAATATGACAGGTATTTCATTGTTCATAGAATAGAACATTTTTGATGAATCCTGGCTCTACCCTTGAAGGACGCAGACGGACATTCTCCAAGATTGGCACGATGTGATAGATACACCCCATGAGAGGACAGTCAAGCAGAGTACTCCATCCGATGAAGGCTGTCTAGTGAAATGCATCCTCATTTGATGGAGACATGTCCCATACTCTCTCTCTCTCTCTCTCTCTCTCCCCCCTCTCTCTCTTTCTTTCTTTCTCTCTGTTGCGCTCTCTCTTTCTGAAGTTGTTCTGAAAACGACCCTCATAGACATATTTAAGTTGCCCCTGCTGATGGAATGTGATCCTAATAGCCTCTCTCTCTTTCTTTCTTTCTTTCTTTCTTTCTGTTGCGCTCTCTCTCTCTGAAGTTGTTCTGAAAATGACCCTCATAGACATATTTAAGTTGCCCCTGCTGATGGAATGTGATCCTAATAGCTTACTACATGTGTCACATTAATTAGTGGCCTTGCCCAAAAGTACACATGTAGCGTATATGGAAACAGAGCGTGATCTCTTGTGCTTCGCAGCTTGTTCATAGACATCTATCTTGTGTGTCACTCAATGACGGTGGAATGTGGAGTGTACAGCTCTGACTGAACTGATCCTGACATGCTCAGATCATTCGTGCTAGAGCGTTTTTAGTTGGCCTGCATTTTTACAATTGAACAGCATTTATTAACTGGAAGTGCAGCCTGTCAACTTAACCTTGTGTCCCTCTTCCTAGTCCTCTGACCAGATAGGCATCCTGTTCTGCCTTACCTAAGACCTTTTAAGATCCTATGTTTGTAGATAATTATTAAATATCACACACAAACACACACACACACACACGTTTGATCCGAGTTGAGTGTATTTATTTCGTACTATCATTGACACAGAAGTTTTTAGATGGTGGACTAAGAAGAAGCACATTGCAGGAATTCACTTTGAATTTAAGTCTACCAAGCTTCTCTCTCAGCACTTGTAAGACTTCAACACATATTAGTAAATGACAGAATTAAATGTGTTGTTGTTTAACCTCTCATTTCACATACATGAATGATAATGCCTCCTTAAGTCACTGTAAGCATAGCGTGGGTCAGTGACTCCCACACATAGTGTTAATGTAAAGATATTAACATATTAACAACTGCACATAAATATGCATTGGGTGCTATTATGTAAGAAGAGTTCCAAACATCCCATTGGTGTGTTCTCTCCATGTTTTTCTTGGTCTGCGGGGACCAGGATGTTTTTTTCTATGAACCATTCATTTCCATAGCTGTCCTCTGTGTGGAGAGGATGTGGTGGCGTTCTTGATAGGGCTTTATTAGTCATCCATTCTAAGCGTGAATGTGCCACCCACTGACAGTGCCGTCATGACATGACTCAGCAGTTTGTACATGAAAGGTCCAGAAGGCTTACTGTCTCGCAACAATACACACAAGACCCCTAAGCCAAGTCCTAAAAAACCAACAGAATTTGTATATTATTATATTATATTTGAGAACATAATGTTCATGTATGTACATTGTCATTGCTGTTGCATAGCAGTCTTTTTAACTAAGCATCTTCACAATATTGTTTTATTTAAAAAAGCACTGCGTAAATATGTGTGTATGTGGTTTTTTTTTGTGACGCATGCCATGTTTACCATACAGATTGCATGTACTTGAGCTAGTCTCTAATGAGAGGCTATTTCCCATACTCAGCATTAATGGTCTGAGATGATGCTCTCCTCCCGTCTTTGTACCTTATGCATCTAACACTTCTGTGGCAAAGCAATTTGTCGTCATTTATTCCATCCCAGACATCCAAATTTGTACTTGAAAAGCTCTAATTGAATGAACTTGCACAGAGAAAGCTATTACTGTATCTACATTTTGGAGAAGTCCATATAAATTTGTAAAGGATTAATTTTGTCAGCAGTCAGTGCGGCCTGTGCCCACACAAATGCTAATTCTTAATGGTTGAGCTACTTTTAAATGTCCATGAATGTGTTCTGGTACAATGGCTGCCATCCTAATCACCATCACACAGACCCATCCCTCTCCCAGTGCTCATATTTCATCAGGGCCGCAAGCACAATCAGCCACCCTTCAAATGAAAAACAAAAGGGCCACTCTGCACAGAGTTTATAATGGACATGGTCCAATGCAAGGTTCTCTCCCCACTCATTTTCTGTCTTGAGACTTTGCAGACAATTCACAAAATGAGCCACAAAAGGTCCTTTGAAAGAAATACAGTGAGGAACCAGAGGTTTTAATAGGCCCAAAGAGAATTAAAAAAGGACTTGTCCAGCTAATTTGATTAGCATTGTCAGTGCATAATCATTCGGTGGTGGAAGCCGAGTCATCTTTTATAATGTGGGCTGAAAATAGTAAAGGCACAAAAAAGCAGCATTAAGAGTATAGATGGTCATCAAGCAACAGAACCTCACCCCAACTATAGCCATTGGGCCTCATTCTCGAACGCAGTTAAGAAGAATTTAAGAGGAATTTAAGAGGAATTTAAGAGGAATTGGATTTAGGACAACATTTGGCATTCGTGAAAGTTTTCTCATCTGGGATTTGCTCTGAACTTCAGAAGACTTTCCGAACTCGAAATAGCAGTCGTAACTCGGCCAGAGTTTTCTCAAATGCGATTCCTTAAAAAACCACAAGATGGCCCCGTGGGCCATCTTGTGGTTTTTTGAGGAATCGCATTTAAGAAAACTCTCCGTGTTAATGAATTTGTGAGAAATCGTTGGTGATTGCGTTCACATCAACTATACAGATCCTCGGATTAAAGTATCATTAACAATTACGTTTCACATGTAGGCCTATAGTCATGATTCTACGAGGCACCGTGATGTCATAAAATAAATAAAAGGACTACACCGGAATGCTGCGCTCGTCTAGTGAGCGTCGTTTGGCACTGCCGTCTGTGCAAGTACGGCAATCCAGAATTTTCAAGTAGTTCCAAGTTGGTGGAACGAACTGCCTAGCACTACCAGAGCAGGCGCGTCCCTCTCTACCTTTAAGAAGCTTTTGAAGACCCAACTCTTCAGAGAGCACCTCCCTTCCTAACTGGTACTTCGACTAGTGCTTAACTTGCACTTATAGCAGTTACATTCCTGCACTTCGTTTTTATTTCCTATTTCGTTTTTCTATTTCTTATGTAAAGTAGTATTTATTGTTACACTAGGTCTCTATTGCTCGTAGCTTGACTGTTCTATCCCTTGTACGTCGCTTTGGACAAAAGTGTCTGCTAAATGACTAAATGTAATGTACACGAACACTGCAAATGTAAGTGAATAAATAAATAAGCACTAAACTCAATCACGTTGATATAGCTATAGTGGAATAGAATGGACACATCTACATCCTGCAACAGTCCATCTCTGCACCGTTCAAGTCATAGACATATATAGTTGAAGTTAGATCTGCGTTTACTCGACGGTGATGCTTTCCGCTTTGACGTGACTCGTTTACGAGTTGCTTTCGTGTAGATTCGGTCGATTCCGACTGCACACGTCACTACGGTTGCGTGCCCTTATAAGGAGCTGGCAGGGCGTGTATGTATGCAAATTCAGGAGCACGAGAACGCGCTTTCAATTTAAGAAAACTCTTCCGGGGGAGCACAGCCCAGAAAACTTCTGCTGCGTAGGACCATATTTTCAAGCGTGCATGAATTTGGCGGATGTCTTTTGCTTACGTTGTTTTTCCGAAGCCCGTAAGAAACATTTCAGAAGAAACTTCAGAAAATGTTCGAGAATGAGGGCCATTGTTCTTGCATATATAGAGCTTGATTTCTACGTAATTACACATTACAGATATGACAGTGAATTAACAAAAGGAGTAGGATGCCTACTTTTTACCTTAACAAAGGGGGGGGAGTTAAGTTGGCGTGGCATTTGATCCAAATCTAAGTCGACTTGTGGTGTAAGAAATTCAAGCCCAAGTCAGACTAGTGGTCGCTCTGTCCTCTGCAGCCTCTCAAGGTGTGGTTAAGTAACTCCACAATTACTTTTAATAATTATGTAATCAGCCACTCCTGACACACAAGGAGCTTTAATTAAGTTATTAATTAGTCCAATAATGTGATTTCACTCTGGAACGTGAGATGGAGTCACTCTACTCCGCTGGAACGACTGTGTAATTAATGCATTAGCCATGGAGAGCCCGTGTAAACGTTGGGAAAACATGCTGTGCCGTTGTTGAACACATCATGGTGGAGAGACGGGATCAGACCAGGGTAAATCTTGAGGAAACATGTGATAAGCATCATGAGGACTGACACAATCTTTGACATAATCAGTTTGACATAAGAAGAAATATCACATTTTGAATGAAAGCTATCAGATGGATTTGTAAAGATATGGATTGTGGTAGCTGGTAAGTGTTGTAAAGATTTGGATTGTGGTAGCTGGTAGGTGTTGTAAAGATATGGATTGTGGGAGCTGGTAAGTGTTGTTAAGCATCTGTGCTTGTTTGTATGGGGACAGTAGAGGTTTTTAAATGGTTGTGGAGTTCATTAGAGTTCATAGAGTTGCGTAAAAGGTAGGGGTGGGAATCTCTTGGCACCTCACGATTCGATTCGATTCCGATTCAGAGGTCAACGATTCGATTCTAAACCGATTCTCGATTCTAAACCGATTATCAATTCTAAACCGATAAAACGATTATCGATGCATCTCAATTTTTAAAACATTTGAGTTTGCTACTCAGAGTCTGCAATAATCGATGCCGCTTGCATTTCAACACAAAATTAATGTGTAAAAAAAAAAAAAAAAAAAAATTATAATTTTTTTTTTTTATTATTAAAAAATCGATTATGAACTTTTCTGAATCGAGACAGAATCGTTCTAGAGAGAATCGAGAGAAATCGAAAAATCGATTTTTCCCCCCACCCCTAGTAAAAGGTGTATGAGTCTTTGTGGTTCCAGTCATTTCCATTGTATATTTAGACATAACATTGTGTAAACAACAGGCGCTGTTTGCATGCAGTTTATTTCATACATTCAGTCTGAAAGTCTGAGTGCTGTGCCAGTTACACCATAGGACTGGTGTTTATGCTGAGGCTATGCATGCGGCGCACCGTTTCGCTTGAATGATAGACCACGGGAGCCACCGAGGCGGTTTAGGTGAGATTGATTGTTGCTCCTCAACAACAGAGGCTTTGATAAGTACACATTATTTTTCCACAGTATGTGAAATTAAAACAACAACGATATTTTTTTTGCTTCTTGTTTAGCATTCAGTAGTAATCACATGTGCTATCCCTACACAGACATTTGATGTAAAAAATAAAGCGCTGTGCCAAAACAGTTTGTTTGACTGACCTCCTCACTCCTTTTTTCAGACAGAGTGGAGGTCATGGCAACTCTTTATTTATATCAGTTGATCAGATGTAAATAAATATTTCACTGCCATCAGGTTGAATGTTCGAGATGCTGCTGTCGGTCTCGAAGCACTTTCCCATCTGTGTCCAGCTGCGTTTCTTTGACCTCAGTAGAGCATGGTATGCATATGCTAGTATCTCTCTATGCTGTAAGTGAATAAAATAACAGTTCAACAGGAAGGGCATTCCCTCAGAAGGGCTTGCTTTACTGTATTATCCGAAGCTGCAGCACAGCCGTGTTGGTTGTATGTGTGCCCTTTGAGTGAGCAGTGCAGCCGTTGCAGCAGCACACAGCAGACCTTCGCTGGGGTGAGTTGTGACAAGCAGTCATGTTGACACCAGCAACGGGTCTGTCACGACATCACTGCTTGTGTTTATTTATTTAGTTATTTATTTGTTTTGTTTGAGTGTGAGTGTGAGTGTGTGTGTGTGTGTGAGTGAATGTGAGTGTGTGTGTGTGTGTGTGAGTGAGTGAGTGAGTGAGTGTGTGTGTGTGTGTGTGTGTGTGTGTGTGTGTGTGTGTGTGTGAGTAAGTGTGTGTGTGTGTCGGTTTGTGTGTCAGGAAGGGTTTGTTTTCCGTTCTATCATTAGGACGCTTGAAGAAAGTTGTATTGTGCTGCATGTTGCAGCAAAGGTCACAGAGGAGCCGAGCCCCGCAGGCGAGCGGGAGGAAATGAGGATGATGGCTGAGAGGTTGAGGTATTCATTAAAGCTCCTCACACTCTCCTCCTTCTCCTTCTCTTTCTCTTTCTCTTTCTCCTGCCATCATTTGGTTTTGTCACCTCCATGCACTGGGGTGCAGTGATTCAATCCCCATGTTCTCTATGAATGTGATTTTAGACAGTGCGAATGGAAATGTTCATATGAATCTTTTCTTGGATGCCTATTTACCCCAACGTCCCGTCCCGTCCCCCCCTCCCTCCCCATGCCACTCCATCCTGCCCCCATCTTCCCCCCTGAGTTCGGTCAGACTCAGACATGGCAGCCTTCCTGCCATGTGTGTCATAGAGAAAACAAAGGCTCTAAGCCAAATAATCCGCTTCATGAATAGCATGTTCACAAATTAAACAGCACGCAAGCTCCCACTCTTTTGTCTCCATGCAATAGCAATTCATGGCGCATCGCTGACAAATACCACTTTAGCTGGTATCATTGCTGAAAACGGAATATGTCCAATTTTCTAAATCCAGCCTAAGAGGAAATCAAATCTTAGAGAGAGGATTGTGGTGAGAATGCCATGTCCCTGCTGTCGTCAGTGCAGCAGGAAAACACTCGCAGTATTGTCCCTGTTTGGCTATTTTGGTTTGGTTGCTGTTGGAGTCAGCCTGGTCACAATAGTGTCCCTGATTGATTATTCTGGTGTGCTTGTCGAGGTTCTGCCCATGCGGCTGGTGCGTGTGCGTGTGCGTGTGCTTGGAGCCCTGAGTGGTTGCCAGGGTGCCTGGAAGGGGTATGGCAGGAAGGGGGGGGGGGGGTTAGCCCATTGGCTGTTTACACCCCCAGAGCCATGTTTTGTTTATGGGCTCTGGGTCGCTCTTGTGCGTGCCTGCTATTTGTTTTAGCTGCTGGGAAATTGTTTGTGCTGGTCGACAGCATGTTGGGTTTCTTTCAGCGATGTGCCTCAGCCCCCTCTGGTCCACCTCCCCCTTTGTTTAATTGGCTCAGCCCCAAACTCCTCTTCGCTAATCCAGCCGTTGCTCTGTGCTGCTGCCCTGATTGATCCCGGGTGAAATCCACGCCGATAAATATCTGGAGTAGAGCCAGGAGAAGGTTGCTGTTTTAGGGATAGGTTTGAGTATCTGGCATGCCTACCAACCCCAAAAAACGCTGAAAAAAGTCCACCCAGTCAGTTTGTTATGGACTGTCTATGTGATTTAGAGAGCCCTTCAGATTTTCTCCCCACTGTGATGTCCCAAGGGGGCGCTCATTAGAATTAGACCGCCCCAGAGTCTCTCTACATGGCCTTGGACCGCACCCACCCGATCCGGCACCATATTGTTCTCGCAAGCATTGGATACGCTCGGATATGCTAGCATGTAGTGGTTGCAGGAAATGTGTTCTACTTTGATCCGTAATTTGTCGAACAGGCAACTTTTGGCAGTGTGTGGGTATGTACCTTAGTGTGTGAGACCTGGCCTCGGAGCCAACTGGTGTTTAGTTGCAGCAATGCTATCACTAATGATGTGGTCAGTGTTGAGTATTTTATTTTATCTATTGGCTGTGTTTGCTACAGTGAACCCTGAAGGCTAGCCTATTTGATGTAGGCTTACTTGTACAGTAATGCCTTTGGATGTCTATGAAGTGTAATTTGTGTCAGAAAATGTATGTGTGTAGGTATATACCGCAAACAGCATGAAGATATATATATATATATATATATATATATATATATATATGTATATGCTATAGTGAAATCCAAAAGATATTGGGAAGAATGATGGTGAAAGGTTGGTGAGATGTGATGGCCTTGATCAGTGGACATCATACTTGCTGTGAGTGCTTCCAGGCATGCCCTTGACATGATGGGGCCCCGCCGAGCTGCTTGGCCCCCTCATCTCCGCTTGCAGCTATATTCATTATTGGCTTTACTGGAAAGTCTTGAATATTTAGCTCTCTACTGCTAAATCTCTGACTTTAAAATGCCACATAGCTCCCTCAGCTTTGCGATGTCTGAATGCACTCTGAGAATTCCTTGCCTGTGTTATTGTGTGTATTATTCTTGTTAAAATTCATGCCAGGTTTCTCGAGGGCCTGTGAATGTTGCATAGCTTAGTCAAAAAAAGAAGAGGTTGAGGTTGCCGCTGGGTCATCGTGGCACACACTGGGCAGATAGAGCTCTGCTATTGACCTTTGCTGAGAATGAATAATATAGGTGAAGAGGCTGGGCACTTGCTTCAGGACTGTGTTTGTAAATGCAGTGGGTGACATGCATGGTTTAAGTGATGATGATGAGGATGATGATGAGACCACCTCACGTGTCTTCCCATGGTGCTGAAGATCTCGAATGCTTGTAGGGTAAGGGCGGAGCAGTGACCCCGTGCTCCTAGTCGCCCCCAGCTCCAGGGTCAGATTGTACTCAGTGAAAGATTCTGCACCTTGCAATCGCACTATATATGCTGATGGAGATTTTTATGGTTGTCATTTGTCATTTAGAGTTCTATGATGTTGGATACATGGTCCATTCTGGGAGATAGGCCTCGGAATTGTAACCATAGACTTGCATCCCCTTGTCTTTAGAATTTTGTATCCATGTTTCATGTACTCCACCTCCCATATAGTGCTTTCCAGTGAGGAGGTTTATTGTACATTCACTGTTCCCTCGCTTGCCCCTAATTTAGCTTATTTATAAATCTTTGGAGGGAGCGACCTACTGTTTTGTTCATAATGTTTGTTAGTGGCCGCCAAGCAGGAGGAATGCTCTTTAACCCTCTTCATGATTTGCTAATGCAGTACATCTTCCCATGCCCGCTCTGAGCACACGCTCTCAAAGCAGTGCTATTTGAGTAATGGGAGCGACTGTTAAGGAAATGGAGGCAGGTATTTGCTGTGTTCCCTGCTGCTAGGAGACGGTGGTAGAGGGCTGGCAGGTGGCTGTCCTATAGGCTAGAAGTGTCACACTGAGCAAGGCAGAGAAGGGGATTGGAGAGGGTTCCCCCTAGTGCTTTCTCTCTCTTCCTCCTCACTCTCTTTGTCTCCGGCACCATCTTTCTTACTCACTCACTCATTCACTCTGTCTTTTCATCTCTTCTCTCTTTCTCTCGCTACACTTTTCTGTCCCTTATTGAACTATAGCCTCACTTTTCCTATTTCTGTCTAATTCAAATAGGTCTCACTCTCACATTCTCTTCACTTCCCTTCTCTCATTTTTTTCTGTCGTCTTCAGTCAAGTGTAAAGTTTCTCACCCCTTTGCACCCCGCTTTCTCAATGTCTCTCACTTCATTTCACTTCTGTCTTGTCTCAGGCATAATGTCTCTCACTCTCGTTGCTTCTCACACCCACCTTCCCCCTTCCAACAGCCACCCCGCCTGTGGCAAAAAAATGGATAAATTGTCAGGCAAATCACCACCAACATCCTAACAAGGAAACGTTCAACAAGAACACACAATCACCAAGGGGCAAGATCTTTTGAGACGTGAATGTGTACTTTTGAAAAACAGGGTTATTATCACTGCCAAATCATCCATGTTCACTTGCGGCAAGGGGCATCTCAACTTTATTATTCAAAGCACGATGGCAGTAAGGCTACACTGCATTCAGCACCTCATCCATTATATGGTGCATACTGTATGTATATGTGTGTACAGTAGATAGCTTAGCTGTGTTTTTTTTTTTCATAGTCATCCTCTTGCATCACATAATTTATTATAAGGGATAGAGTGCCATTTGTCTGAAAGCTTTTTATGACGGTGAGACCTTGTTACGCCGCTGCGCCATCCATTCTGCACCACGTGCGCCGTGTAGACGCAGGCGGCGTGAAAGCCAGTGCCATGCATTATTTATGCATTGGCATTTCTAAGATGCAGTGCCGGGCCTCCTTCATCCCTGATTCATTACACCCAGATAGGGCCTTATTGATACAGTTTGTGTCATGTCGAAGGGGCCGATAAAAAAAAATATCATATCCCTCCCAAATGGATTTCCATATTCATTCCCCCCCTGCATGTGATGGGCGCAAGGGCCTTCGCTTTTATTGAGATTAAGTCCCTTTCTTACAAGAGATGATGCGCTGAACCTGGCCCATCCCTGTGACAGATGGTTCAATATCCAGGTTTTGTTGTTTATTTAGATTTTGATCTTTTAGCACCGTAGCTCTTAGCCTTTTTGCACTGAAGGAAGATGGAGCCACGCAGGCATTTACAAAAGACCAGAGGCGATGTGCGTAGCGAGCGGACACATCACAGAGGAGGCGGAGAATGCGGTGGGGGGGTGGGGGGGGGGGGGGGGGGGGGGGGGGGGGGGGGGGTTGAAGGGCTAGTTGCCAATTCAAAATGTCAACTCAAATGTGTTGGGAAGGGGGTCACGACAGACTGATAGCTTTCATTCTGTCTGTTCACATGACCAAAGAGCACACTAAAATGAAAACACACTAACTTGTCTTTAAATGAAGGCATTAGCAGTCATTGCGATGATGCCCTACGTTTTTGTGCAATGTTATTCATAATCAATGATGAACAGAAACCTTAAGCCAGGAGACTAACATTTAGAATTGCATCATCATCATCCTCACAATGTTCACTATGTTCAATATGGCCGTGGGACTTTAGCTTACTCACATCTGAAAGTACCGTCTTCTTATTTTAGGGGGTTTTGAACACTGCTCTTTGATTTTGTCGCCATCTTATCCCCTTCCAAAACAACTCGATATATCATCTGGTGGTAATCATTGATGATACCTCTTTAGTCATGAATATAGATTTTTTTTTGGTCATGCATATGAATATTTCCCCAATGACATTGAATTACTTATTGAGCTCTGTGTTAAATCTTAATTAACAGGACAACATATCAATACATTCATACTACTTAACTTAACTCAACTACATTATAGATATTTGCATTTAAACATTTAAATTGATAATGCACACAATTAAGCATTAATTCCCCAAATGTCTTGTGATGTGAGTGTGAGTAGTTTGCCCTTTGAGTGGTTAGAGGAGCTGGAGCAAGGAGAGACGTTCACACCTGCAGGGTAACTCACTCAGTAGCTGTGTCCGAGCACCAGACAAGCACATCAAGGTCTTTAACTTAATTCCAACGGGAATGTATATTACATTACAGATAGAGTACTGCTATTTCTGAAAAGTCACTGAAGGACAAGACTGGAACATTTATCAGTTTGGGAGAAATTCAATTATAAAAAAAAGCAAACACTTTGGGCGTTTGGGGTATTCTTTAGATGCTGTGTCATTCTCTGGTGTGTCTCATTGTCCTCTTGTCTGTGGCATCTCAGCTGATTCTTGCGTAAGCAGCAACCACCGTCCAGGCTGAGTTGTTCCGTCCCAGTGGGAGTGATGCTTATGAAATAGCCTTCGTTAACACAATCACGGGGGTTCTGCTGCTGTTTTGGGGGAGCTTAAGCCTTGCTCTGGGTGTTCCCCCACACTCTCAGAGTCACAATTCAATTCATCTCATTGCATATGCTCAATGTTGTTACCCCCCTTTGCTAGGAATGGACACAGTGGCAGGACTCGTCAGTCCCATATGTATGAAAGTGTCTAGCGCCAGGGGGAAGTGGTGTTTAAATGCCAGAGTGCCCTTGCGTCAGACGACGGCAGAAAAAAAAAAAGGTATTGAACATTTACAACTGCCCTGCAAATCTCATTGCCTAGGTCCTGTTGCTGTGCTATGGTTTTTATTGCATCCCAAACCGCCGTCTAGATAGAGGTGATAACCCCATCTTTCCAGCCCCAGAGTGCTGAGCCGCAAACTTTCTGATTCCTGCCATAAATTGCATTTTTTGCTCTATGAGAACATTCCGGAGCAGACCTGGGGATATGCAGGGGCCTGCTGCTGGTTTGCCACCCACAATGCCTCATCTCAGACCATAGACAGGGTGGAAGGCAGCACAGCACGGCCATCTCAGATCAAACCTCTCATTAGGTTGCTTTGTCTCTCTCTCTCTCTCTCTCTCTCTCTCTCTCTCTCTCTCTCTCTCTGTGGACGTGTAAAAGTGTGTGCATCAACTTAT
Source organism: Clupea harengus (assembly GCF_900700415.2). NCBI lineage: Eukaryota > Metazoa > Chordata > Actinopteri > Clupeiformes > Clupeidae > Clupea > Clupea harengus. The sequence continues at coordinate 3,950,724 of NC_045161.1, read as the reverse complement.
TTGTATGCGGTCATATGTGTCAGATGTGCACACATAGTTGTGTGTGTGTGTCTGCCATTTATGCCTTTATGCCAGTTTGGAGAGTGGTTGAGCACACTTGAGAAGAGCTAGAGAGACACAGCTGTATTTGTGATCTGCAGGAACTCCTCATTTCATAGGATGCTGATACATGTGCCTGACTTAACAAGACCTAAGCAGAGAGTTTTCTAAATCTAGTTAACAACTCTACCCCAATTATTAGGTGTTGTGTGAGACTCCACCAGAAGCCGTCCACACTATGTGCATTTGCCAGTGTAGGAAGAGTCATGCCCTCTGTGGATGAAAGAAGCGGAAGCACTCTGTGAAGTGTCTGCCATGTTCTGTGTCTCCAGTAGTCCCTTCGTGTGGCGAATGAGGGCCAGCACACGGATCAGAGGTGGGGAGAGGGAGAGGTGAGGTGCGCCCACACTTTGTTGGTTTTGAGTCTGTTGGCGGCCAGAGGAAGGCAGTCCGCCTGCCAATTGCGAGTTTGTCCTCCCTGTTCCTTTTTAGCTGGCTAATTCCTCCAACCTCTCTGTAACCTTCTGTTTTCATGGCCAGCTCCGAGATGGGTTTAAGAGCGCTGGCATCTGTGCCGCTCTGCCCGGCGCCCAGCGAGCAGCGTGGCTTAGTTATACTGTTGGATGCTGATCAGAGTGCAGGTACGGGTCCATATTGTGTTTTCCGTTCAGTGCCTATTGCCAGTGTCCTCTGCGTTTCTTGTCTTTTTTTTTATTTGTTTGTTTGCTGAGGAGCTTGAGAGCGTAGAGGAGAGCCTGTCCCTCTTCCTGCACTGGACCCTCTGAAGAGGTGCTAATTGGGCATGGGGCAAGATGGCGCCTCCTGTGCATCAGCCCTCCTTTCAGTACCTATTTGCCTTTCAAGCTTTCTAGCAGGGAATTGACAGTGACGGGCTCCAAAGCAGGCCAGGAAGCAGAGCCTTGCCGGAATGGCCAAACCCTGCCTCCCCTTCCCCCTTTTCCTGCTCCCTTTTCTGGATCTAATATCAGGTAGAGATTTGCCTTCAATCTCTCTTCTCTAGTGATGTTTTTTTTTTTTTGTCTTCTGTCCCCTCTTATGTGGTGGCAAATCTGTACGTGTTGTTGCTGTGTTCAAGTGTCTTTGTTTAAGTTTGAAGGTGGACTGGTAGGAGTGGGTCCGTGACCCTACCCATTTGTCTCCAGATCGTTTAAGAGTGTAGAGCGAAGCTGACATCCCTGTTCTGACGGATGGAGGGCTAATGAATTCCCCCTCCTGTTCAGACGGAAGACGGGAAATGGTTGAGCGGGAAGGTTACAAAAGAGCATAGAATTGCTTTTCTTTCTTTCTTTCGTTCCTTTTTAATGTGATGCATCAGTTTTGCTTGAATGGAGAGAGAGATGTAAATGTGTCAGGCCGTGAATGTGACACTCGCTTGACAGTCCTGACAAGGAGTTTTAGTCAGAACAACAAAAGAATCACCCCTTCTCTCTCTCTCTCTCTCTCTCTCTCTCTCTCTCTCTCTCCCTCTCTGCCCCACCTTCTCCCTCAGTTCTAGTTGTCACTGCAGTGCACTTGCTTACCTACTTCTGCCCAATCAGGCATGTTATAAATGAAACCGCGCCGTCACCCATCTGCTCTGCGCTAGTTTTTCAGTTGGCTGCCAGGAGAAAAAGGATTGATATGTTTGGTCCAGCCCTAATGCAGGTGGGGTCTCCTGATGAGCTGTCAGCCTCCATGTGAAGCATGCAAACAAGGACCAGGCTCCACTCCATATGATGTTGTTGTTGTTTACACTCCTACTACCTTCCATTTGCTATGTTGGAGTGGTGTCTGGAATGGCGTCAGAGACACAGTGGTACAAAAAGAATTTCCCATTTATTACACACATGCTTGATGCGCCATGACATAATCAGATTAGAAAAAATGAGGGATCACAATTATTATGCTTCCCCGAGGAGCACATGCAATCTGAATTTGAGCCGCCACACTGCTCGCTTAAACCCCAGAGAGTGTTTGCCAAATAGCGTGGAGTGCTACCAAGGGTGTATGGCCTGGCACCACTTTGGCACTGCTTGATGTCTAATGTAAGCCATCATCTCCTTCCTCTTCAATTAGGAGGACAATAAGCAGGTCTTATTGTTTTACAGCTTACTATGTTCTAGTCTGGTGCCCTTGTGCTATATAGCACCTCACTGCTGTTGTTGATGTGCAGCCAATACATTGAGGATTGGTGCCATGATATAGGCTGTTGTAGCAGCAGCCTGGTGTTGTCCCTGCAGTTTAGCATATGGTATAACACTGCGTGTAATAGTCCTTACTAATTGTGCTCTTTCACACAGTGATCGGTTTAGTCTGTGATGATGATGAAAGTTAACACATCAGTGGATGTAAAAAAAAAAAAAAAAACCATCAAATTAAATCACGAACCAGGGAAGATAAGCAACCGTGAAACCGTGTTGTGTTTCTGTTGTATGCTGTGTGTTTATACACACCAGTGACACAATAGTGGGTGACCTGGGAGGTTGTTAGTGATATGTGTTTGCTTGCATGGAGTCTGGATTTCTCACGAGTGTCTTCAGTCCTCCATTGGATTGAGGTTGAGATGCTCCCTGAAGAGTCCTGGTGGAAAGGGTTACCTTTTATGATGGTTCTAGTGTTTTTTTCTTTTATTTATGGAAAAATCGATCGAAAATCAAATCAAACACCAGTGTCATGAGCATTTGCAGAGCTGGTGTTTGTGTAAAGGTCTTGGGTTGTTTTTTCTCAGACACCAATATGATATAAAAATAATAGATTCACCACAGGGGAACACACTGGTGACATCATTCACATTGGGCCTTGGGTTAAGGCTCATTTCTCTGTCAAGAACCTTTTGGTATAGAACAGCCTCTTGCTGCTCCTGCCAGTGTGAGGTGGATTTCCAAGAGCTGAAGTTTCCCTTTTAGTTGTTATAGCTTTCATGATTTACTGTATGATTTTTTTATGATTTAGAAAAACGTTCTTGTATGACCAACCTGCCAGTCAGTGATTTGAACGAGGCAAACTGAGGCATAATTAGCATTGTGAGCAGAGTCAGTTAAAAGTCACTCCAGTTACAAGTATCCTTTCAGAGCGAATTCTTGAGCCCCTACTAAAGGGGATGGAGTGGGCATATTGGGAGTGAGGAATATTGTTCATAGCCAATTTCAAAATTGTATTAGGTTCCAGCCATGAGCCATGACAGCTTGATCTTCTGAGTGTAATTGGTTGAGAGTGCTGCAAAGTAAGTCCAGCAAGAGCCCTCTTTGCTCTGTCAGCCGCAGTCCCAGATAAATCCTCCCCACCTCCCCTTAAAAATGGGTTAGCGTAATTACTATTTTCTACCAAACATTCTCCCACTTCAAAGAGCATGTGCATCCAGCGCCGCTCCCAGATCGCAGCGAGCAGCCCCACGAGTTGGAGAATAAACAACAGCTAATGCCAGGGTGTGCGTCGGGTGGACAGGCCCTGGATTCCCCACTGAGGGAACGGCAAGTGTTATTGCTGGCAAGATGGCGCGCGCTTCATTACAAGTCTATTAGCAATCAGCAAGGTCCATTGGCACTTCATCAGCTCATCTAACTCTTGGCTCCCAGCTGTCTCCGTGGCTCCCCAGGGCCCTGACATGGCCATCACCGCCGGCTCCCGTGTAATCTTGGTGCTCCTGACTGACACCTAAGCACAGAGAGCGAGGCTGGTTGTAGTAGGGGGGATGATGGGATAGGGGGGGGGGCGGGCGGGCGAGCGGGCGGGCGGGGGACTTGGAGTTGGAGGGCACAAAAGAGGTGGGGAAGGGGGATGAGCGGGACTCCCAGCGTGCTGCCTCACTGTCCTCCAGGGTGCGAGAGCAAGTCGGAGGGGTAGTTTGCATGAGTGAGAGTGACGTGAGAGTTGCACTATCCCCGGCTGGCTGCAGGGTGTTAGCCTTGCTCCGCTCCCTCTGCTGCCCTGGACTGACCAGCATTCTTTTTCTCTCCATTAATGCGATCGCATCCAGACATAAAATGTTAGAATACACTTTGTTTTATTTGACCTTGACAACAAGTAAACTACCGCTGTTACCGATGTATTGTTGCGAGTTCCTCTGTAATACTGACGGTACCTGAAGAAGTGACATGAGAAACCTGTTTGCCACGCCTCAGTCCTTGGCAAGTGTAATGCTATTTAACACATGCATTATTTGTGTTCCTCTTCCTCACATATCAGGTGAGAGGAAGTGGAAGGCATTTCATCCCGTATGAAAGGTCTTGACAGTATTTCACTATCTGACTGAGCAAGCTCCTCTCAGCTGACTGGTTACAGTACATAGAGGGCCCTAGCACGCATTATTAGAGACGGTCCTGGCTCGTTAAACTCGGACAGCTTGAAAAGCACTCCTCTGTCTTCCCCTCATCCTCAGACACGGGGCAATAAATCTCAACGCGGCACGGCACCTGGTTGATGATCTAAAAAAAAAAAAAGAAAAAGCCCAGCGCAGCCCTCAAAACACTTCACGCCACGTGAGCGCAGACATCCTCTGATGGCAAACGTGAAAATGAACCCAGTGGGTCCACAGAGCTACAGAGGACTTCCTGCCCCTGATACCTGCAAACGAGTCCCTTATCACGTCACACCAACTTAATTACATGATGAAAGACAAGTAATTAACCCACTGTGAAAAAAAGACAGACTGGCTGCAAAGTAATTACAACATAGAGGAGGTGTTAGTTTTTTTTGTTAAATGTTTCATGGGAAAATTTCTGGTGATTCTTTGAAAATGAATCTTTAATAAAAAATTGTTGTCAACCGAAATGTCTTCGTTCTACCAATCTGATAAAGAACACAGTTCTCATGTTCTTGCAGGATTGGTGCACTCTTGGTCATTGAGTCTCAGTGTTGCCATTGCCTGTACTCCTACACACACTGCTGTAGTCTAAAGCTAAAGTCCTCACATGACTAACGGTTGTCTATCAGAACTCCATTAACAGACTTGGACTTCTCAAGTCTTTGGGTATGTTTGTGTGTTTTATTGGGGTATCTGGTCCTAATCACTTGATTGGAGCAAGAAGGTTCTGGACAGAGAATTGGGAAAGAGATGGGGATGCAGGGTTGGACAGGGAGGTCTGGCAACGTGCTGACAAGCTGTTAGGCTTGGGAGCCCGACTTAATGGACAGCTAATATCATGAGTGAACGGTAAAAGTGGAGTGTGATCCGTCGGCGGATGGAAAATCAATAGTCTATTAGAGTCAACAGGGCAAGGGACATGCTGGAGAGGGGAAGGGGAAGCCTGCTGCATCAGAGGGAGAAAGCAGGGCCCTCCACTCAGCCAGCCCAGCGCTAATTAAGCTAGCGCCTGGAGACTGTGCGCTGGGCCCAGAGGATTGAAATGGTAATGAGAGAGGGAGAGGGAGGAAGGGCGCAAGTGGTATATGAAGTCACCACACCATAAGGCACTCTGACAGACAATTAAACCTCTTTATCAATGTGCAGACTTGCTTTTAGGTTTAACACACACACACACACACACATACATACACACTCACACACATATACACACACACACACACACACACACACACACACACATACATACACACTCACACACATATACACACACACATACACACTCTCACACACACACACACACACACACACACACACATACACACACTCACACACACCCCCCCCACACACACACACACACACACACACATACACACTCACACACATATACACACTCTCACACACACACTAGAGAGAGATGGAGCTGGCAGGCGTGTGGCTTTTTAACTTGGACCTGCAGACCCTGGCATGGCCTGTGGCACACGGCTCCAGTCATGTTCAGCTGCTGGCGTGATGGCGACTCCCGTCTTGAAGGGTATCTAACGGGGGAGTTTGTCAAAACAAATATAGCCTCCATGCTGAAGATAAACATCTTGTCTGACCACTGCTGTTCCTGCTCTCCTCTGTGCAATAGGGCCTCGCGCTCACACTCTTTCTCCTTCTCTTTCTTTCTCATTTCTCAGTCGTTTGGAGTGTGTCCCACTTCGCACCCTTCATATAATACACATAATTAACACAACACATTGTTTGTGTCTTCCTCTTTGGCTTTTCCTGCCATTCATTCCTTCTCTCACTGGGGAAGACGTATTATGAATTCAGTGCCCGTTTTAGACATTACTTCACTGCTACCTGCGCCTAAAAACAAGGCGTGGTGTGTACAAACAGATCGCACCTTCCTAAAAGTGCATTCTGCTTGCTGCAGGAGCTCACAATGACCAGTTGTGTTTTTCCACTCTGTCTCTCTGGTCCAACGGGCCAGGTGGAGTCAGAGAGGGATTATGCCACTGTGGTCAGTTGGGCAGAGCAGAGAGGGATTATGCCACTGGGCAGAGCAGAGAGGAGGGCTCAGGTGAGGGGGTGATATGGACGGGTAAGGCCCAGTTTACCATCTGGGCAAGAGAAGCTCAAGGACCCCCCTCCCCCCCACGATACGACAGTTTGCATTCATCAAACATATGCACATTCTCTCTCTCGTTCGCTCTTTATCTCTCTCTCTCTCTCGTCCGCTCTTTCTCTGCCTCTCTCTTTCTCTCTCCCTCTCTCTCTCACACACACACACACACACACACACACACACACACTCACACACACAGCTCACAGATAAACCACTGAGGCTAAAAAAAATGTGACAAACACGTGTCCAGATCTCATGATGAGCACCCAAATGAAATGTGCTGGCAGGTTGGACAACATTATTGACAGCTGTGTGTGCAGTTTGTGCACATTGTGATAGACGACCCACAGGGATAGACAGTCCACTGACCCCTGCAATATAAATATATATAATTAGACAAATTACATTTAGGACTTGTATTTGGCCACACATACCATCATACCATCATACCACATTTCAATTGGGTGCTCATCATGAGATCTGGACACGTGTTTGTCACATTTGAGCCTCCGTGGTTTATCTGTGAGCTGTGTGTGTGTGTGTGTGTGGGTGTGTGTGTGTGTGTGTGTGTGTGTGTGTGTGTCACCACATGTTTTCACCCTCAGTGTATCCAACGTGTCCGTTTCATGTGATGCCAATGCATTCTCATGATCCCCAGCACTCAATGACATCTTGATTATTAATGACTAATAGAACTAAAGGGCTACTGACCATGTTTACCGTTTTAACACTGCAAATTACATATGGGAACACCTGTTTTTAGTGCATAATTTGGCCTGTTTGCACACTGTGAATTATGACTTCACACTAGCCCGAATACAATGTTAACTCAAATGCAGGTTATGTACCATTTTAATTTATGTTCATTGGTGAGCATTTAAGGCCGTGGAAAGACCTATTTTGCAGGTAAAACCAGCGAGAGCGCCAACTAAAACATTTTCATCAGTCATTTTCAAATTCAAATAACTCAAGGGGTTTTTTTTTTTTTTGCATTATTACCCACTAACGATGATTGATCCTGTTTGTTTTGCACTCCGCTGAAATAACAGGCCCTCGTACTCTGAATTATCCACCATTTTGTTCAGAGACAAAAGCACTCTCTTCCGGTGCACTTACATCTATCCCTGATAATGGAATTTTAACAACTGCTGTATTTCATAAGCAAATCCTTAAGCAAGTCCTTCAGCAGTTAGTACTCATGCTACCTGTCCACACTTTTGACGTGTGTGGCAGAAGATCTCCTTGGGCCGCACACATCCACAGACAGGGTTGATATTCAGAAGATCTCCTTGGGCCCGCACACATCCACAGACAGGGTTCATATTCAGAAGATCTCCTTGGGCCGCACACATCCACAGACAGGGTTCATATTCAGAAGATCTCCTTGGGCCCGCACACATCCACAGACAGTGTTGATATTTTCAATATGGATGCATTTCCGCCTCCCCTAGCGGGGCTCGTTTTCGCCCCCAAATACCAAAGTGCTGTTCGCCGTGGCATTTATACTACAGATGAAAACGCATGTCACTTATTCTCCACCTAGGCGTTGTGTGCGGGTGTGTGCGGGTGTGTGTGTGTGTGTGTGTGTGTGTGTGTGTGTGTGTGTGTGTGTGTGTGTGTGTGTGTGTGTCCCTGTCCCTCTAATGCATGATTGATAGCCACAGTAAAAGCTTCTATCACCCTGGTTCTCCATGGAGCATCATTATTAAATGAGTACGGGGGCCGTTCTCCCCCCGTTTACTTCCTCTAGTGCTTCTCCTTGTTCTTGTGCACTTCCCATGGGTGTGACTGGCATGGCTCCAGCCACTTTTGGGTACAGTACACAAGGTCCTCCCGCTGCCAACACCTGCTCCTCTACCTGTCAGCTGAACAAAGTAACGCTTGTGTTGAAATATTTAATGCTGCCCCTGGCTTCCCTCTCTAGCTTTGAGGAGGAAAGACTTCCTGCACATCACTGGGGTGCCGGGAATATTAAGAGCGCTCCTTTTCAGAGATAGCGTTCCCTTTGGCTCATGTCATTTGCTATTGCCCCCAGAGCCAAAACCTCTGTAGCTAATTCCGCATACTATCCAGAGAGAGTTCGGTTGAAGGCACATTTTAAGTCTGTGTCTCTCAGGCAGAGTGACGTGTGTCTAGTCTATGGCAGTACTGTTTGATCACTGAAACACATTAGCTTGTGCAAAATCAAAAGCAAAGTGGTACAAGATCGTGAGATTAGCATTATTACACACTTAACACACAGTCACCTTGGTTCAGCTTACTGCTTCTTTTTCAATGGGAGCCAGCAAGTAGGGGCTGAAGCCAGTAGGGGCTGGCTGGCTTTAAAGCAGGGCTCTAGCAGGGCTCTTGCTGTTTATTTTGCCCTCCGTTACAGCAGCTTTGCCAGCCCTAAATCCTCTCCCTTCACGCTGCTGCTCCCTGAAACAGGTTAGCGCAGCATGGGATATCACTCAATGCATTAAAGCACAGTTTCACATCACAGAAACCCACATTTGATATGGTGACCTGCAACACATCGTAGCTTTTGTCTTTATGTCACACAGATGACTGGAATGTATTCTGCTATTTAAACTGTATGAAAAAAAAAATATGTCATCATATTCTGTTTCCTATCTACAAGAATAAACAAATAAGCGAGAAGATTATGTAGATTTGTAGATTTTAAGATGTGTATTTTGTTCTGCATGTTTTTGTCCATGTTGTAGGATATACAGTAGCACCTGGAGAGGGACCTTGTTGGTTGAGGGAAGACTGTGATACATCCTGCATTGAAATGAGCAGATTCTGTCACTAGATCTGGGAATGTGTGAATGTTGATTTAAAGAGCAAAGCAGCACGGCAGAGGAGTCCACTGTAAGCAAGAGAAGGCTGTGCAATTACAAAGCAACTAATTAGTGACAGATTGCACTGAGACATAAAAAAGAAGTAAAATCTTAACTGATACACCAAATAGCCAAAACTAACTAAAGTTGTTCATATTATTATGGCTTTGTGAAAAACCGTTATTTGCTACCTTGGTACAGAGTGCACTCAGTTGCTGCTCAACCTTTATAGCGTTTCCTTCCTGTCAGAATAAATGGCACATGGCTGATTTATGTAACATACAGTACATCTTGTATAGAGAAGCAGTGTCTGTTAACATGCTGTTAAGCAACACTCTTTTAATGAGATGTTCTTACAGAATTATTGGTGATCTGTCACTAAGAGCACTTAAAGTAAATAGAGACCAGTACCCGCTTGGTAAAGAGGTTGAGCAAGAGGAATCTAGAGTTGTTAGAGACATTGATATGGAGTTTTTTAGGCCGTATGCAACTACCCAGTTGGACAGGGATGCTTTTCTTTCTTCTCATTCGTTCGTTGTTTCACTCTGCAGCAATTCACTGACAATCCAAACCTGGACAGTGGCCGCATGGGTCTTATTTGTGTTTAGCATTTCATGAAACTGGGGAATTGCCGTTGCGGGGAGCCTCAGAAGAACATCTAATTAAATATGGGGTTGTTTTGCTCCGAGCCTTCAAGACTTCCAGATTCTATACCCGCCAGTAGTGCCATTATAGGGAGAGATTTTAATTACATTTGGGCAAAGTGTTATTTGTGTGACTATAAAGAGAAAATGCTCTTCTTAACCATGCATGTTTTGTAGAAGAGATTTTCTACATTTTCTTATTACTTAGTTTCTTAAGTCTTCGGAACGGTTCTCTTCTGTTATTCCATAGACACACAGACACACTCACACACACACACACATTATCACGTATTAGATATTTAATAGGGCTGTCAAGTGATTAAAAAAAAATCTAATTACTTACATATTTTGTGATTAATTAATCTAAATTAATTGCATAGATCAATTTGTTGTGAGAAGCATTTTAAAAATCTGTCAAAATATGCATGAAGTGACAAAGTAAACAAGCCTGGGCAGTGTGGAGTTCGCCACAGGTTAATGGCAAACAACAGATACTTCACTGGACTTTATTTAATGAACAACACCTATTTTTATTCCTGATTAATCCAGGTAAAGCTCAGGTATTTAGCAGACATTTTTATCCAGAGCAACGCTTTACTTTACCTTGGTCAAATGCAATGTTTTTTTTTTTTATATAGTATAGTTGATTAATATTTTGTTCTTCCAGTTATTAGAAATATTCTACAAATGACCTTTGTGTATCTCCAGAGGTTTTTGTGCAAGCATTTCTGAAGTTCTGGAATTGTCTGTCGAAAACAAGGTGAGGAATACACGTAATTCCAAGATGAGGGTTTACACCTAAAATCCAACTACCAATCCAGCCCAAAACATTGTTGATTTTTACACCTAGCATTAAAATGCATCTCATGTCCAAATTGTATCTAGATATGACATGATATGATTTGAAATAGATTACATTTCCACCTGCTGTCTCCAGTGTCCACATTGAGATCCGATCACTGTCTCCAACTCTCATCCCATCCTCCTCTCGTTTGCTAAGCGAAGAAGATGGTAGCCATCTGTGAAGCTGTGTTAATATGTTTGCTTGTGTTTCACAATCGTGATTACAGCACTTGCGCCCACATAGCTGTTTTGTGTGGATTGACAAGGCAGTTGCATTTACAATGTGGTCACAATACGTCCCTGACCACCTTCGGAGGTGGTTTGGCCAATTGGATGACAATCCATCCTCAGTGCGTCTTGAACGCATTTGCACCTGTACTTCCAAGCACTATCCAATTGCAATCCGATCACCCAAAACGCATTTTGAAGGAGAAATACGATCTGTTAGCACAACACAGACTGGCCACTGTTCAAATCCATCCAATATGGCCAATGCTGAGCAGATCATAGATATATCTAAGGAGTGGATTACATCTTTGGTCATGGGGGATCATAGAGTGCGATTAACCTGTGTTAATGTTTTCTGCACCTGCATCATTTTTCTATAATTAATCAATCAAAATGAGCGCTTTATGTTGACAACCCTAATATTTTGAACAGTGACAAGATGGCACAGACAAATACATCTGTGCAATTGTATGTAACTTGCCACTGCTTTGTAAGTAAGTACATGGAAATAGAATTGTATTTTCACTTCAGATGTTGCAGTATTGGGCACCATATTTTATAGCTGCAGACACATTTAACATTTCAGGGAAAAGAAGGTGGGGGAGGTTTCCATACACTCTGTCTGTCAGCTCCCATGCACCATCCGGATTGTTCTGGAATGTCTGTGGGAAGAATTGGAATCAAATACATTTGTCTTTCTTGTCATAATCTGGGCTGTTGGGTCATATGGCTGGTATTTAATGTATTGTTGAAGGCTAAAGAGAGCCTCAGCATATCTCTGATTATGCATTCGAACTGTGATTGAAAGGGGAGGCAGAGCCTTTTTGAACATCCCCAGCTAGCTAAAGGCTGGGGTGGGGGTTGAATCTCTGAGTAGTCCATTTTCTGCTCATGTTAAAGCAAATGGTAACTGACCGAACCTATTAGGCTATCTTCCAGAGATGAGAATGAGACAACATCTGTGCTCATGTTAAATAATTAAGTTGGATATGAGGACAAAAAACATCTTGTTTCTACTGTTATTTGGTTAATATGATGGTATGTGTACACTATGTTTACTCAGGAAACTCGTCTCCTAAGTGGGTGGACTAACATTGGGTATTGAATTAGGTTGACCAATATGTTTTTTTTTCAGGGCCGATACAATAATGATTATATGTGACAAAAAAAAAGGATGATAACCAATGTTTCTGCATTACCTGCATGATAGACTATCTGTGAGGGTCACATTTGGGCTGCAGCGTCTGAGATGGTGTACGAAAGAGAGACATAGCCTACTAAAAGGGGGCTAATATTGACGTTATGAGTACATTTCGCTGGGGTTATCTTATTTTAGCTACGCAACAGATGCTCATCGCTATTTCAAAAGCATTAAATTATCACACAAACGTTGGCAATCATTGCATAAGAAATATAGCGAATTGATACATCATTCAGGCTGCATTGTCATCATAAAGTATCAAACCTTAGAACTCGCTTTTTCTGAAGCTGCGAGGAGATTCATCAAAGTAGACATACATACATACATACATGCATGCAGACAATGCAATGACATTAACATAATTAACATACATACATACATGCATACAATGCAATGCCATTTCGTGAATGGTTTCTTAAATGACTAATGTAATTCAGTATAAATGCACCAATTAGTCCTTATTTAGTATTCCAAGCTTGTTTTTCAGCTTAAGCATAGACTAGACTGATTCAAAAAGGTCCAATTACCCTAGTGCAATTTGGTTAATGGCATGATTTGAGCACAACAGCCCTTTTACTGGATACTCGCAGGTCTGCGAAAACGTTTTATTTTCATGGCCAGATCAGGTTGTCTTTCCCCGCCAATAAGGAATGTAAGGGGGAAAAAAGGATGTTTGTAGTTGCAGCAATCGGTAAAGAGTAAAGAGCAGTAACGAAGCATAGACATACGGATTCAGCAGTATAGTTCTGAATGATGAAACAGTGGTCAAGAAAATATACAATACATTAATTAATACGTACAAAACATCTACAGGAATGGTATGGTTTTCACTTTTCCCATGTTTTATAATTAGGTATGGGTCTCCAATGTATAATAATGAAATTTTGGCAACTCCCTTTTGTGTAAATCAGGTTCTGGCAACCTTTTGTCGGTCTGCAATGAGTAGCAACTTCTTCTAACAATGGATGTGCTAATTAAGTTGGGATGGCTGCTCGGCTAGGACGGCTTCTTGCAGGCCTCCTCCTGCACCCAATTCTATAATTGATGGTCATCAAAATTGCTCCCTTTCCTCAGTTTTCCCCACTTACTTCTCTCCTCAAACTGAAAATCTGTGTGCTGTTTTCACTTCATCCTCTGTTTGATCCGTCTTCTTTTCATATTCGCCCTGGAATTGGGGTGCACACCGGGCAATCTGGAGACAGAAATGACAATGAAAGAAGGCTTGAGAGGGAAGTGGAAATCTTGTGTATAGCCCTTCGTTTTTCTATTGCATTTAATTAGGCCTTGCCTTCACCTCTCCTTTAGACCATAGTGTGATTAGACAAGAAGGGAAGGTATTAAATTGGAGGATTGGAGCCAGTGAGAGGGTAAGAGGAGATGGACTGAGAGAGAGAGAGAGAGAGAGAAATTGTGTGAACATGCAGAGTGTATGTGTGTGTTTGAAAGAGAGAGAGTGTGCTTTGTATTCTGTATTATAGTGTGTGTGTGTGTGTGTGTGTGTACACATTTCTGTGTGTGCTTCTTGGACCGTGTCAGTGTACGCACAAGCTGCCTTTGGAAAACACACGTAATGAATGTGTGGCTGGTGCCAGTGCAGTAGTGTGGAGATGAAATTGCATTGGCCTTTGTGGATTCTGAGTTAATTGGCTGATTGTGGATCTCTCTCTCTCTCTCTCCCTCTCTCTCTCTCTCTCTCTCTCTCTATCTCTCTCCACTGCTAATTTATGACTCCCCAGCAATACGAGTGGGTCCGACGAGCTACACTTGACCTTCTCAAAATAAACGCACTTCTATTATTTGGGCTATGGCGGGCGGCACTGCTAGTCACGAGTGGGGGACTGAGGGGGAGGGCTTTTGGTTTCAGAGTGCTGTTGTGGGTAAATGTCACTGTTTTCAGTGACAAGCCCTCCGTCTTTAAGAGACGGCTTCATGTTTGGGGACAGCGCACAGGCTGATGTGTGCTGGCAAGCCTGCGTCTGAAAGACGTGCTGTGGAAGGAGAGTTGGCAAGCCAGTCCTCCATCACATCGAAATAATTTTGTTAGTGTAGAGATAGAGTAGGGAAAATAAGATACTATCTTTCTATCTGCCTGTCTGTCTTTCCATATACTAAGTAGAGATATAGTCTCTCTCTCTCTCTCTCTCTCTCCCTCCCTCTCTCTCTCTCTCTCTCTCTCTCTCTCTCTCTCTCTCTCTCTCGTTCTGCCATGTGCACAGTGCTAGTGGTCCTGCTCCGTGTCTCTGGAGGAGGTTGTGGCACGTGTGGGTGAGGGTGTGGGTGAGGGTGAGGGTGAGTGCTGATAGTCCTGGGCCTGACAGGCCTGCACCCCATCATGCTGCTCCACACCCCAGAGTGGACACCATCACCATGGTGCCACCCCATCGCCATGGCGCCAGGCTGGCTGTTCCCATAGCAGCTGCTGACTGCCACTTCCTCTAGGCTCCATTTGGTTTTCTTCACCTCCTCCTCCTCCTCCTCTCTACCCTTTCCCTTCCTCTTTCTCTCAAATTCAAACCGGCTTTATTAGCGTGACGGTGTATCACAAATGTTAATGAATGCAGAATATTGTTTTCAAATCTAGGGAAGAAAATGCAACTACAATTGAACAGATTGTTGTATTCGCAACGTACTAGCAAATGTTCCTCTGTTTCTAGCTCTTGCCCTTGTGCGCAAGGAACGTGGCCTTTCTTCCTTTGGCAACCATGTTTGTTTGTTCGTGGCAACCTTTGCCAATAGCCAGTGTATAGTCACTGAGTCTTTACTTAGCAAGCGTCTTTCTCACGTTGGGGTCTTTTATAGTAGAGAAATATTTGCCATTTTGTATTCTCTGTTAAAAATCAGGCAAGTTTGTCATTTGTTTTGGAATTTGGTGGCATTTTTCCAATGAGTGATATCATTTTTTCTCTCTCTCTTCTCCTCTCTCTGTCTCTCTCTCTCTCTCTCTGATGACGAATCAGCCATTTTCTAACATGGATGCACTTCTGTCAATCCTCATAGCCAGCTTCTACCTCCCTCCCTACAGCCTCGTTCTCTACCACTTTCTTAACTTCCCCGAACCTCCTTCTACAGTTCTTCCTCTTGACTTGAAGTCTTGAGTCTTCTTGGCAAATAATGATTTCGTTTGTCACCCTCCTTCTACCACTCTCCCTCTTTCTTCATCTCTCACCTTCTCTCTCACACACACTCTCTTTCTATTGCTCATTCAGGCTGACACACACACACACGCGCACACACACACACACACACACACACACACACACACACACACACACACACACACACACACACACACACACACACACACACACACTACTACCTTTGAAACTGGCAAGAATGCCATATCCATTTAAAATTGTCCCTCTCTCGACACATATACCACTACAGTCCATCCAATTAACCTTTCAGTGCTGGAACCGCTGTAGACCGGCACAAGCTGCCAGAGATCATCCCCTAATTTGTTACTTTTTTTATGGCAGGATCATTTGAATGAAATCGTATGTGAAGATCCATGTGTGCATGGTCTGTAATGGGTTGCAAATGCATAGTTTCTGCTCAGAAAAAAACCTCAGCCATATATCATGGTAGTACTGTATATTCGTGCATCACTACCATACCAAGTTCATGCTTTTTGTCCATGCACAGGAGTGCCTTGCATGGTAAATATACTTAGACACATGAATCAAAATTCCCAGCTGATTGATGAATAAATCATTAAACAATAGCTTCATTAGATCATGGGCGATACGAGCTGCTTCCTGTTCAGGTCTCCCTGAGGATCACCTGTCCTGGTGAAGTCTTGTGCAGCGCGGGGCATGAGGGTGTATGAGCGAGCGAGTAAGCAAGCAAGTCATAGCAAAAGCGAGTGATGTTTTATTAACACATTTTTTTTTTTTCCAGTGTTTTTTTTCCCCACTAGGCTTCAGCTGTTTTGATTCAGTTGATTCATATACCGTTGTGTCTCAGTGGGGCTTCCTCTGAAAATTGCCCCGCTTTGCACGTGGCTGTTTGATCGTCCAGCTTAATTCACTTCATGGAGAGGACGCTCTGGACCTTTGGCTCACTGAATACCATGAGGGGAAATGTGGGTCTTTATTTTGTAATTGCTGCCAAACGCACCCTGTAGTGCTCCGTTATCTTCTGCTCCGTATGTTCTAATCTTCTATATAAACGTCATTGGCCTTTTATTTTAAAGGCTATGAGCTACTCATAGTAAGTGTGCAAGAGGTCATTACATAATAAAAGCATTAGAGCAGGATTCCCTGAGATGCTGTTGATTTTTAAACACATAAAGCGTCCGATGTCTCCATTTAAGATTCAGTGCTAACATGGTGCCAAGGACAGCACTCCTGATTTCCCCTTCTCTCACCTGAGAGCACCCCCCATGCCAGTGAACTGTAACTCTCGAAGGGCTCTCCAGACCTCTGTGCCAAACCCAGAGCAGCTGTGATTTTGCGTGCTAATAGCGCTGTGGTTGTCTCATGCTAGCGCTGAGAGTGAAATCCAGCCATTGTCTTGTGGAGATCCAGCAGAGCCACAGAGCCACGGAGAGTCAGCGCTGAAGAGTCGTCATGCAGCTTTTCGGAGCCTGTTGACCTCGTTAGGCGCGTGAGAGCTGAGTGATGGCCACTCCGCCGCGGAGTAATGGCCGCTGATTTGAGCTCGGGATAATTGTGGTCATTATTTAGTGATGTCACCATTGTGTAGGACATCTAGAAGTGATCAGCGCTGTCAGAGGTGCACTTCACGACGCCAGAGTTTGCTCAAGTTGAGCTACTGTTAGTGGAACTCAGTAGGTACTGTAGCTCTGTCTTTATGTATAAGTGCCTTTCTGCCTTTTGCTCTTTCACTGTATCTATCCATCTTGATCTCTCTAAATATACCCCCTCTTTCTCTCTCTCTCTCCTCTCTCTCTCGTTCTCTTTCCTCACACATAATGAATATGGAGAGTGAATACCTCCCTGTGTGAAGCCTATATCAGCCTACTCATAATGCAAGTGTGAGAGTCAATCAGGCCTAATGGTGGCATTCCATTGAGTCAGCACTAGTGTTTGTGGACATGCTTTATACCTTTGCTTTGTTCATTGGCATTAAATGTAAGACTGGGATGAACCTGCCACCGCACACGCAAATCCCATCACCCAAGCAGGAAAGTGTGACTATGCGTTTTAAATTGTGTGTCTGGTGGATTTTAAGGGTATGATGCGAATGCCTCAGGGAATTAATGTTTTTTTTGTTGTTGGTGTGTGTCACGGTGTTTGTTGAGGTCAGCCCAACCATTGAGCTAATGTGCGCATTGAGAGGTCTTTTCCTGCAGACGCGTGCACACATTGGCAGGCTTTAAAGTGGAGACCCTGCAGCTCTGATAGAATAGCAACACAACGACAACACCAAGGTTATGGTTATGCTTTTTTCTTTTCAGCTCACAAGTACTGCCAAGTGGTTTGCTTTTTTTTTTGTTGCACGCATTGTGAAGTGTTTTTTAAATGACCAGAGGTTATTCACAGAAACTATATAGCTTGAACGCGTTCGTTTTAAAGACATTAGATTGTGTATTTGGTTGAGGCTCAGCACACACACAGTGCAATGGTTTCTTATTCATGAAGGCTATTGTAAGCATGTGCTGAGTACCTTTAGGAATCCACAAGCACACTTACTAACTCTCAAATGGTACAGTGAACCAGCAGGGAAATGTGAGCAGAATGAGAATACACTGTAATTGTTTTAGTCGCCCCGCCACATTGCCAGGCCTTCGTGCGGCAGCCCTTTTTTTTTGTTGTCATCCCAGAGTGGATTTAGAGCCAGTGTCTCCCAAACGGTTTGTGTCATTTGGCAAGTCACTATGCCTTAGTGCCTTGAGTATTCCTTTGAAGAAAAGACAATGTGAAACATTAAAAAATGGGGTACAACACTAAGAAAAGACTTGCTCCAGCCGAGATAATGGGTCAAACCAAGTGTGTTGCGACTTGGCAGGAGATTAGAGTTATAGAAAAAAAATGTAGAAGCCTGAAGAAGTTGAAAAGCCTTCATGCCTCTGTAAAGACAATGGAGGTCATTGAGGTCATATTCATCATCAGCAGCCAGAGTAACGCGTATGCAGCTACTCCAGGAAACGTTCTGAATTGGTAGCATAGAGTAGTGAATGGAATACAGCACAAGAAGAAGTTGTTTTTAAAGTGAATATGTTCTGTTTGTGTGGGAGAGAGAGAGTGGGAGGGAGAGAGAGAGAGAGAGAGAGAGCAAGCACTGGGGTTGTTTTGATAGGAGAACTCATTCAGCTGTGAATTTGTTGCTGTAGCAAATAGTGTGTGTGTGTGTGTGTGTGTGTGTGTGTGTGTGTGTGTGTGTGTGTGTGTGTGTGTGTGTGTGTGTGTGTGTGTGTGTGTTGTCAGTAATGACAGGAATAGGTGTGAATGTTGTACATGACTTTTGTCTTGCTGTGCAAGCTGAAATACGTGGGCTCTCTAGCTGTGGAAGAGTTTTCCTCTGTAGTTTGTCTATGTGTGTGTGAGAGTGTTCTTGCTTGCACATGCTTATGTGTTCATGTTTGAATGTATGAGTTTGCATATCTGTGTGTGTGTGTGTGTGTGTGTGTGTGTGTGTCTGTGTGTGTGTGTGTGTGTGTGTGTGTGCGTGCGTGTGTGTGTGTGTTGGTGAATTTGTGTGCATGCGTGTGTTAGGGGAAAGTCGCGCTGGTTCTGTCAGTCAGAGTTGTCATCCCCCAGGTGCAGTGGACCGCTCTGCTCCCTCCAGATGTCTGTGCAGTGATTAGATTTCTCATGTGTCAGACTTCTCTCTTTCCCTTGCACACACACACACACGCACACACACACACACACACACACACACACACACAGAGAGAGGCAGACGGCAGAGGAGCTGGTGCCGAGCTTTAATTGGAATACAGCAGCATCAGACTTGAAGCCTGTCTCACGAGCAGATGAAGGGACTGACATACATGCACACAACTGGTAATGACACAGAAGTGTGAGCAGGAGATTGTCACCACATGTAATTACCAGAGATCTGGTGTAGCATTAGACACTATTCAGAACTAAAGATTAGTGCAGTATGTTACTACACACTCTCCCTACATGGGTTTGCTCCTTTGAGTGGTGCTGTGCGGGGGATATTTTTTGGTGACTGCTGAGTCATGTGACATAAACAAAACAAGGCAATTCTGACTGCCTTGGTATTGTCAACCAGGCCTCTTTAACTGCTACATTGTTCCCTGGAGCTCAAGGCTTTGGCATGCTTTCAGTATGTTCAGAAACAGACTTGCGCTGTCTCATAATAGTTCTTGTGCATAACTTTTTGTAGACATGTTACCCAGAGGATGATCTTATCAATATGACACATATCATTAGAACACATTTTGCAGAGGGAAGCAAATGGAACCCTCTGGGCACAATAATTAGTCGACATGTATCGGGCTCAAACAGAGACGTGGCATTGGCATTGAAATAAAACAAAAAAATTTGATGTTTTTTTTGTTTATTCTGATGTGCATTTTCAATGACAATCCTTTCTTCGTTTGTCTTTATGTCAGCCTTTTTCAATGAAAGTTTTCTCGATGTCAGTACTTTTCAGTGTCAACGTACTGTCTCTGTTTTGCCATGGAAGGAGAGGTGTTTTGATGGGAAGGCGTGAGTGTGGCCGGATGTATGGGGATTGTGAAAAGAAGAAGAGAAAATTCCCATTTTGTTTTTCGTTGATCTTGTTATTTCTGTGTTAGCTCCATATAAATGTAGCTATTACCAAATATTCTTTAAAGTTATTAATGAATGGGACTTTGTCGGTCATAAATATTATTTTATATGTACAAACAACAATTCATACCGGAAAGGTTTTTGGTGTTAATTACTGCCTGTAACCCCTTTGTATGTCCATATTTAAATGTAGGATCAGCGAGGTGCTGCAGGTCTTTAGCGTTGGACCAGCAGTCCTAGACCCAAGCACAGGCACCTTTCTGAGATGTTGAATGGAGGTGGCCTAAGCAGGAACAAGGAGAATAAGAGAGCACTAAATTACCACTGTGTGCCTGCAGACTGCTGACTCATGCTGTTAGCAAAAGAAACAATGAGGAATAGCAACAGAGAGAGAGAGAGGGAGAGAGAGAGGGGGGGAGAGGGGGAGGGAGGGACAAAAAGAGAAAGAGAGAGAGAGAAAGGGGGAAACAAGAGTGAAAGAAATATGAAAGGAGAGAAAAAGATTGTGTGAGTGAGATTTGTGGCTTTTTTTCCAGAAAGTGCAATAAACAAGTAAATTGTACCGTGTGAGATTGTGTCCAAAGGTTTTGGATCGACACCAAGGTAGTGTTTGCAGGAGTGGGGTGGAGTGCCAGGAAGTCTGAGAGATGTGTGGCATTGCTACCTCTGCAGATGTTATTGTTACCCCAAGCCAGCACTATCCATGGCCTCTTTTTCAAGCCTCTGCTTCTTCCTTCTTTGTTTGCAAATCTCAAGTCTACCGTTTGGGTTCAAGCATGAAAAGTGTATTATGCAGTGGGATTCAGAGCAGTGAACTTAGGCAGTAGATGATTTCTTGATGTTATTAGACAGGTGTGTGTGTATCCTCTTTTTCTTCTAAAGCCCCTTGGAGAAAGAAAATGTGATTTTCATATAATCATCCAGTGAGTAGTGCAATTAGAATGTTCTCTTGATGTTTTCCTGCACACATGCTAATCGGAAACCACCGTGTCCGGTGGGGAAAACACGTGGAAGACAAGGTGCTCCCGGGCCCTTTTTTTTCCATGAATGCAAATGCACATTCCCAGAAACCGGAATTCTCCACGATGGCCCAAAGTGTGCTTGCACCCACATATTTTTCATCCTTAACTGTAGAGAGCCAGCCTGGAGAGGACTAATGAGCCCACGTGAGTGAGTTCATAACAGTGTTGAGTCTCTCTCTCTCCTCTGCTTGAAGTTGTTCTCCTAAAATAACCTCCAAAGTAACGTGTACTGTAAACATTGGATGTCTCTTTTTATGGGGTGCTAATTGGAGCAGGTCTAGCGCCTTGCCACTGTAAATCTGTCGCCGGTCATGTTTTGCCACCCACCCCCCAAGTCTGGTAGCGCACCATGTATTGCTGCCAAGGTGACTAAAACCTGTTGGTACAGCTACTGGCCTAGCCCAGAAAATGTCAAAATGTTCCCTTCAGTACTTGGGTGAGGAATTAGTTTACCCAAGTTTCTTTTTTACCTGGGCGAGTTATTGCTAGCCCGTGTCTTGTGTGGCTAAAGAATCTGGAGAGGCACATAGATCTGCAGGGGATGGAATGTTGTTGGTGCCTGGGTGCTTTGGCTGCGACACTCTGTCACGGCGTGCGGACGCGTCCTCTGCCAGGGAAGGCGGTCTGCGAGCCGCGACCACGACCAGACAGGGAGCCTTCAGGCTGTGTCTCTCTGTGTTGCCCAGTTGTTTTACAGCCTCCATGCAAATTCATTTGAGATGTTGAAACACAGACATCATCCTCAATTCATGTCCCAGCCCAGTACAATAGAGGACCATGGCTCTCGTGACCAGTTGTTTGCACAATATGAAGTGTGAATCTAATCCCCCCTATGTTTTTCACTGCCTCTGCGGATGTAGATGGTGTGAGTGGGGTCTCACTTCAATGAGCACGTCGCAGGCAGCTCTCTGTAGTGGTGGTTTGGCTCCGGGTCCCCTGTGAACACTGGAAGCCAGCATGTCATTGAGAAACACCAGGCCCGCAGCCACACGACTGGGGATTGGGTTGCAGCCCGCCTAGACCCGTCACTGGTCCTCCTACCAACAAAGATGTTGTCACGCTCAATGAAAACCATGAGGTGGATCTAACAGTCATCCTAATGGCCCCCGGATGACCCACCCTAGCAATATCAGCTGTCGCAAAGCCTCGAGCCGCCAGCATGTTGGATATAGCTGCCTCTCCATAGTCCTTGGTTTTACTTCGCCAACATTGGACACACTAGGATAACATTATGGGGCATCTGTTAGTATGTTACTTTTGCTTTAATTGATTCCGTGCGGATGAAGGTTACACATTCAATCCCTGCCCTTTAGTCAGATTAAAGTGTCCGTTTGGAAGCAGAGATATATGGGTTTGAGAGATTCAAAAGAGACCAGGGTGGTGGTCGGATGCTTCTCATGTCTCTTGTGAAATACATGAAGGCTACTTCTTTCATAGAGGTTTACTCTCAAAGACAAGTATGTTTTTATGTTGTCAAAAAATGTCCTTGGCATATAGTGATATTTCTGCCTGTACATACTGTATATAACTTTCAGCATTCCCACATCTCAAATATGAACCACAGAATGTATTGGAATGTTCTGGAAACACTATACCTTTCTCCTGCCTTTAGAATTCCATTGTGGCTGTAGGCTTCCAAACATTTGTATATTTTACCTGCAAAAACAACATCATCTCTCTGCAGATGTGTGGTGAAAGGGAATGGTTCATGGCTCTTGAAACCATATGAAAACTCATAATCTCTGCAGATGTGTGGTGGAAGGGGATGGTTCATTGCTCCTGAAACTATATGAAAACTCATAAATGCTCCCTCTGCTCACACAGCCCTCCGTTCTGAACAGCATGAAGAAACTGCCCAGATCAATTTATTTAGAATTACACTGTTTCTATGTTGCATTCTTCGTATTTTTTTTTTTTTTTTTTCGGGTACTGTGTGTAAATAATTTCGCAAAAGAAAGCCAATATTGTGTTCTCTAGGCTTATAAGACAAGCCATATATATACTCGGCACAGTGAAAGCTGTTTGTGCTTTTCACTTATGATGACAAGTTTGACAGCCAGTCCCAAAACAGGCCTCACTCTGTTTAGATTTGTATACGCTTCTACCAGATTTTCCAATTCGCCAGTCGTACACACATACATTTTTATGGTGTAGAATCCATCACAATGTTTGCAGAACTAACTCCATTAAAATAGTAGGAGTCTGGAATGATTATATACATGATGCATACATCAAGTGTGTTATAAACAATGAGAATGATGATATTTTGCCTGAGTATTTCATAATTCCCTTTGTGTGAAGGCAATGCAGAGAGTCATGTTATTCTCCTGATGATTGTACAGTATTGTTTTGTTGGTTAAATGTACAAGCACACATTGAGCTCACAAATGAGTCTTCTGAACTTGATGTTAACATGAGTACATTCTGTAAACAGCAGTTTACGTTGTTAGAAATTATACAACTGATGTATACAGTTCAGACTTGTGCAAACATTGTTTTTTGTGGTTGACACACAGTTAAAAGTGTTCACAGTGAATACCAAATTGCAACATGCTGTTCCATTAACAATTCTGTTTCGTTACAAAAATGTCAAAGTTTTAGAGCATGTTGGAGCATTAGAGAGCTCTGTGTGAGGGCTTCTTGTCAGTGAACAAGTTTGCAAGGCAAATTAGGTTTTTTTTCCTCTTTGTTGTTGCACCGTCAAGATACCAAGGAAATACAATGTGTTTTGCAAATTACAACTGAGGTTAACCTGAATTGTAATGTGACATCAGGCTTTTATAATTTCATAGTTTTCTTGTCAATATGTTCAGAAAACTAGGATCTTATCATCTATTTTGTATGGTGTCTGACAAACCAGCAGCACTGAAGATGGCAGTCTACGGAAACAGTAGTTGAATTTCTGAAAAATGTAAATGCGTCAGTGAAGGTTTTCAGTGCATATTTGATTTTATTCATATTCTTTTCAAAATGGGAGTATGGTTTACCCATTTTCACTGAATTCAACAACTTTAATGTGGTTGGCTGCACAATGCCTTCCTATATTTCTCCAATGATGTGAACTGCACCGGATGTCTGTGGTACCAGTGAAGAAAATATTCAGCAAAGTAAATGTAAGCCATTCTATGTGGCCAAGGGCAGCTGCTTCTGTTATTGCAGCCCAACTGGAGAGAAACAGAATGAGAGAGTCTGTATGCAGTTGAGATCGAAATGCCATGTCAAATATCCTCTATTCACATCTAAGGCAAAAAAGGAACTTTCCTGTGTGTGTGTGTGTGTGTGTGTGTGTGTGTGTGTGTGTGTGTGTGTGTGTGTGTGTGTGTGTTACCATTTTGGGTTCCAGCTAGCCGCATAACTCTCAAAAGCTTGTCTCAAAAGTCTGCCCACCAAAGTCTGTGAAAAGTCGGCGGAAAAACCTCAAGGTCAGTCCGTGTGGAATAGTGCATATAATTATCAGTCCCCCAAGGGTGTGGACGGGAGCCGGATCGATAGATATGTCCAACCCCTGTATGTGCAGAGGTGTGGGTGGAGCAGTGACATTTCATCTGTCTGGGTGTCGGAGGATGCACTAACTCGTATCTGGCACTGCCTCAGCAGCTTGGGTTGTGCTGTGCAACGGGTCCTCAACCATGTGAGCTCGACCCAGGCAAGGGCTGCAGACATCTCAGCTGTCAAACATGGTTAACCACTCTGGCCTCTTCAGGTGTGATTTGATAGTTCCTTCGCCAATCTCTCCCACAGAAACACACAAACACACACACACACACACACACATCCCTCTGACGTCTCATTTCTTGTTTTCTCTCATTTTTTTACCAAAGGCAGCTGCCAACCCACTGACACTCAAAGTACTGATAAGGTGTGAGGCTTTGCTAAACTTGTATCTATAAACAAAAAAAAATCCACTTTGTTGATTATTTCAATTCTTTTTGTGATACTGTACTGTAGGTGATTTTATCTTTTTTTTGGTAAGACTTTAAAGTTAAACCTTAAATGCACATTAATTCAGCAGTACCATCATCAGTCAGATCATTAAAAGCCTGCTTTTATTTAACAAAAAGCTCCCTTTGCGAACTACATCTAAAGTGGCTCCTGCTAAGTTTTTTTTATAAAGAAACCGACAAAGGAGACTTTCCGTTTCATCTGACTCTGCTGCCATATTTCAAGCTGAAGTTTGAAGAGTTGGTAAGAAAGAAAGTACTATCTCCTTCTAGAATCACTGTTATGTCATCACATTGGCTGTGGTTTTGGCCCATGTTATTAGGAAAACACAGTGGCAGTGGCAGTGGCAAAGACAGTTAGCTGGGGTAAGTCATTGTCTAAAAAGCAGAAACGTATTTGGTGTTATTGTCTGTATCATGAAAAAGACACTTGGTCAGTAAGGTTAATATAAATCTATGTATTTGTTCAAAGAAGATCAGTATCAAGGTTCCATTTTTAAACATGAAGTTGGAGTCAGAGTTCTGAAGGAAGGTCCTTTCCATATAAGTCCATCTAGAGTGGTCCCTATATCTCACTCTCTAAACATGCCACTATGTTTGTGCTTCAAATCAAATCCGAGCTGAAACTAGACGCCGTTCAATAACATATCTAGATGGAATCACTTGGTTGGCTTCAATCAGAGCCCTCATCTGTTTGTATAATGAGGGACACCCACTGTATGTGTAAACTGGAACAAGCAGCTCTCAGTAAATCTGGGGGATTTATTTTAAACACCATTTAGGAGAATTCTCTTACCACCTGACCACCCCTGGCCCACCTCGATCCGTCCAGCCACGGTGGCTGTTGCTAGAGAATTGAAATGACATTTTCAAAGCCCATGTGTTTATGACTGGAGGGGAGCCGGCAACGATGACTTCGTCTCAACATCATTTCCTCTCCGTCGTCTGGGCTCATTAGGGAGACCTTGCCCGCAGGACCCTTCCAGGTTTCTCAAGTCATTTGCAGATCTCTTTTTCAGGGAGCGGAGGCCTGAGCAGTCCCCCGTCTCTCCAGACAAGCTGGGATCATTATCAGCACCAGGGCTGTAATAGAGCATGTGTGTTGTCCTCAGATGGTCCATGTTTATTTCCAGGCCATTGTCTCTGTGCCACCCAATCGACCTCTCGTGATGATGTGGAGGACTTGCCTTTATTTGCAAAAAAAGTACAAAAATACATTTCAGCCTGCTGTAGTGTGAGAATATATGAATGCGTATTTGGCTCTCTTTAGAATTGTCCTATTGATAACGTGGTTCTCCCTCCCTCTCACTTTTTACCACTTGGTCTCTCTTCTTTTTTCCTCTCTCTCTCCATTCTTGCAGCATGCGTGTGTAATTCTACAGAGACCTGTTATCTGTGTGCAAATGTTGTTTCTTTTCTATGGAAGCAGAGCTGGTTAACAATTCAGATCAGGTTTAGAAGTCGCGGAACCACAGAGACATGTTTCAAAGGAAGTGGGATCTCGAAGAGATGCCGAGTTGTTGCAGCGCATCTAAAAAAAGGTTCTGTCAAAAAAGGTGCAATAGTTGGAAAAGTACAGGCTGGCATGATATATTATGGATAACATCATCATTGTGATTAGGATTATAATTATTAAAATATAAGGTTCCACCATTATCTTTTGTATGTTTACTGTAAACTACTAAAATTCTTTATTGAAAAGATATGAATGCTGACATAATATGGTAAGATTATTTTGATCCCGAAAGCATTTACATTTAACAGTGTAGTAATTGCAATACAAGGAAAGTGTTTGTTTTGTTGAAATTAGTGTTTCATGGGAATTTGAATGTATAACTTTGGCATTACCGGCAGAGTTCTAGGAATAGTTCCTATTCCAATTGCTGTTTTAAGTTTTTATTTGGATATGCAGAAACATGAATTTCAATGTGCTGTACTTATTTTTTACTAACCAAAGCAGCTACATTCAAATGCATATTAAGATGTATATAAAAGTGCTAAAAATAAGCCCTGACAAAGTCACGCCAAGGTTTTTTTTAGGGAGGTTAGGGAATTAAAAAGAGGTGTGAAAACGAGATGCATGCTGTTGAGTTGCAAGGATAAAGTCTGAAAAGCCGTCGAGCTTCAGTCGAAGCAAGACGCAATAAATCACCATATAACTGGATTTTAATTTAACATACAATTGTGGCCGGCTTAAATTATTTATTTGCAGTTTGTAAAAACAAGAAATTTTTTAAAAAAAATCAAGATACACTCCTTTAATGACACAAAATGGAGAGTAGATACTTGTAGGTGCACAGATGGTAGTGAGCATCCAGGATATTTCATTTTTATGTCTGTTTATCATTATCATCATTTATTATTCATAAACATGAGGTTCAGAATGAGGCTTGACTTCCCTCTTGACTTGACAGCAAGATGAACCCTCAGTACATAGTATTGTAATGAACATCCTCTGCTGTTTGATCTTTTAACACTATTGTACAAGTCAAATTCTACAATACTGTACAAGTCAAATTGTGTATGTCAGAGAAGTCACTGACTTCTTTATTCTCCCCATCTGCTGAAGTCCATAACAGTATTTGACTGTACTGCAGGAAGAGATTTCAAACAAACTGACACAGACTGGTTCTCACTCTTTATTAAAAAAAAAAAAAACAGGTTATATGTCAACTGTGTTCACACATTATTATCAGCATATATCACACATTGCTATCAGTAGATAATAAAAGACACATTCAAAGTATGTTGGCGTGTTGTACAGCCAAAGGATTGAATACCCCCAGCACCCTCTACATTCAGCTGTGCCACCTTGCCCCCCACATTTCCCCCTAGACACAGGGCATCCATTTAACAAAGCCATTCAAGTGGAATAAGTGCAGAGCAAGTGTTTGCATTAGTTTTCATTAGTCTCCCTGTGTAGCTCAGCTGAGACCGAACACAATTAAGCTCTTACTGATTTAACCAAACATCACCACGTCCGTGGATTCTTATTACTTGTCATTGGAGAACTCATTCATGTTTTTTTAGCAAGCAGTGAGCTTTCCTGTTCATTTCACTTTCCCTGTGCTGAACTAGAAAATCTGACACAGATCATACATGCTAAGTATACACGCAACTATAGCTTTAGGTGCAATGCTGCAATTCCCTGCGTTATTGAAATCTACATTTAACTTTTACCATTTGTACTTTACCCTGTAGCATTGCCTCTGGGTTTAGATGGAATTCTTGGTTTCTATTCATGTACAGTGGCATGCAAGTTTGGGCTCCCTTGGTCAAAATGTATGTTACTAAGAATAGATAAGTGAGTAGAAGATTAATTGATCTCCAAAAGGCATAAAGTCTTAAGCAAGATTAGCATATTTTTGTTTTGTACAATAAAAATAAAAAAAGCACCATGCAAACGTTTGGGCACCCCAAGAGATTTGAGCTCTCCGATAACTTTTACCAATGTGTGAGACCTTAATTAGCTTGTTAGGGCTATGGCTTTTTCTCAATCATCATTAGGAAATACCAGGTGATACAAATTTAAATTCTTTATAAATAATGTGACTCTTTAAACAGTTGTCCCAACAACGAGCAGTCATAGGCTCCTCGAAGCAGCTGCCTAGCATTCTGAAAATGACAATAATCCATGCCCACAAAGCAGGAGGCTAGAAGAATGTAGCAAAGTATTTTGGGTAAGCCTCAGTTCATAATGTAAATTAAGAAATGGCAGTTAACAGGAACGGCAGGTCAAGGTGGAGTTCAAGTTCAGGTTTGGAACACCAAGAATACTTTTGGATTGATGGAAAGGCAAATCAAAAGCCCCATTTGACTGCAGATCTTCAGGAAGATTCAGCAGGCTCTGGAGTGGTGGTGCACTGTTCTATGTACAGTGCCCCCTGCACAAAAATGACTCTCAGGGAGGAAAAAAC
Organism: Clupea harengus; assembly: GCF_900700415.2. Taxonomy (NCBI): domain Eukaryota; kingdom Metazoa; phylum Chordata; class Actinopteri; order Clupeiformes; family Clupeidae; genus Clupea; species Clupea harengus. The sequence goes on along the minus strand of NC_045161.1, from coordinate 3,921,945 downwards.
CTTTTTCTGCATCCTCACCACAACATTCAGGGTCAGAAATGTACAAAGGAACCTCTGAACCTGAAACCTGAAGTATTTTGGACTGATGAAATTAAGATGATGAACTTTAAGGCTATTTACACCTGGCATTAAAATGTGTATCTAGATATTATTTTAACCTGATTATATTTACACCTGGTATTAATATGTGCCTCCAGTGTCCAATCCCTGTGTCTGGCTCATGTCACTTCCTCCTCTCGTTTGCAAAGGTCCAAAAAACAACAAGCAAAACAAAAAAAATAGAGGAAGATGGTAGCTGCATTATTGTGTTTACTTGCTTTTCATAGTAGGGGAAGACGTACACGATTATGTATTTCCGCCCACGTAGTTGTTGTTTGTGGACTGACCATGCAATTGCATTTACTCTTGTGTTCAAGTTGCCAATCGGATCACAATCCATCCTCAATGTATTTTGGGTGTGTGTACTTTCATGTGATCAAGCACTATCCAATTGCAATCCGATCACCTAAAACGTATTTGAATGCCAGGTGTAAACAGGGCATTTTTGGTCACAATGAGCAAAGTATGCTTGGAGAAAAAAGATTGCGGCATTGAAAGAATGAAATGAAAGCATGAAAAGAACACTTCTCCAACTGTTAAACACGGGGTGCATTGATCATGCCTTGGGGTTGTGTTGCAGCCAATTGGACAGGGAACATTTCACTGGTAGAGGGCAAAATGGATTCAATTAAATAGCATCAAACTCTGTAAGCAAACAACACACCATCTGTAAAAAAAAGCTGAAGATGAAAAGAGGATTGTTTATACAACAGGATAATGATCCCAATCACACCTCAAAATCCACAGTGGACTACCTCAAGAGGCGCAAGATGATGGTTTCGCCTAATAGTCCCCCGACCTAACATCAACGTCAAAAATCTGTGGAAAGACCTAAACAAAGGGCAGTGCATGCAATCTGGCCCAAGAATCTCACAGAACTAGAAGCCTTTTGCAAGGAAGAATGGGCGAAAATCCCCCCAAACAAATATTGAAAGATTATTAGCTGGCTACAAAAAGCATTTTCAAGCTGTGACACTTGCCAAAGGGGGGTGTGTGTTACTGAATACTGACCATAAAGGGTGCCCAAACTTTTGCTGTGGGCCCTTAAAGAAATGTGTGATCTTAAACTTTATGCCCTTTGGAAATCGGGGTAATCTTTTACTCCCTTAACTATTCACTGTAACAGCAAATGTGACCATGGGAGCCAACACTTTTGCATGGCACTTTATCAAACTAGGAATCCACTTTATCTCCCTATATAACTTTATTATATATATGTGTGTGTATGTAATATGTAGCGCCATTTCACTTGTGTAAATTGTCTGCTAACATACAAGTGTTTTTTTTGTTGTTGTTGTTAGGTATGTATGCTGCTTTAATGTTCTGTGTGGTGAAAGAAAAAGCAAGTGGAATGAGGGGGAATAGAACTGCATAATCGAATGTATTTTGCCTTGGGCTGCCGGTTTTAAGATTGATGTGTTACAGAGCATTAAATCGGAGAAGGACTGTCAAGTTTAACGCACCAGGAATCAGAGGGAGCTGTTGCATGATTTTTTTTTTTTACCACATATCACCAATTAGAAAATAAGAACATACAGTAGAGGATGAGAACTTGAATTGATTCAGTACCAACAACCACCACAGGGAGCAGTCCTTGTTCACATGCCTGAAAGCTGAACATTTATCAGCTCTTGCCTCTGTTGATAGGCATCACTGGTCCTGGTTGAGTAGCTTCCCTTTTTCCCTTGTCTTCTTTTTATTTCCTTTTTTATTTCCCTTTCCCCTTCCCTTTCACTTCCTTCTTTACAAGAAGTAATGGACCTGGGAGGAAGCCTAACTTGGGAACAGATGAGTCCTTTCACAGTAGCAAGGTCCGGAGATCTACATTATGCCTGTGTGCAACCCTGGTGAAAAATGAATCTGTCCCTGTCTGATCACAGTAAATAGTAAACAGTTTTTTTTGTCCTTTCTGTGATGTCCAGTGGGACGAACAAATAGAGAACTGACATATGTGTTTCTTTTGGTGTAGTGATAGGGTGCCAAACATTACAATAGATCAATTTCAAGGACTTGACTGGTTTTATTGCCTCACTCTTTTGCCTAACCTTGAACAGAGCCGAGAGTATTGGATCATTGACTGTTGCCACAGCCTTCTTTCACTTAATATGTGTGTATGAATGTACACCACCCCCCCCCCCCCCAATCCTACCCTATGTACTCACAATTCAAAACAGATCCATGACCCCTGTTGTAACTTCTATGAGACCAGACATGGTGTTGTATTCTGAGTGTGAGTGTATTGTTTACTTTATTGAGTAAACGATTCCTTTTGAAGATGCAATAGAGGAAGCCTTTGGAAGGAAGGAAGTATACGGAACTGGTAGCAGAAGCGAGGTAACAAGGTTGGGAAATACACACAAGGCCGGTGGAGATAGGTGTTAGCGGCTTTTTGAAGCTAAATCAACCACAACTCTTCTGTTGTTTAGGTTTTCGTGGACGGTCACTCAAAGGAGCTTTAAAGGAGTTCTTTGGGGCTGCTGAAAAAGCAAGTCAGTGGTTACGAATAAGTGTTTCTTTCTGCACAGACAGAAATGTTAAAGCAGATAGTTCACTGGAGGTGCAAGACCAAAGGACAAATTGTAACATTGTTGACTGTGCACACTTAACTGCAAATACTACTAGACTACACTGCAAATATGCACAAACACAGACCTATAAGTCTGGTGAAAGTGATTGTGAGGGGCCTTGAATTTCTCGTCGATCATGTGTATTTGTGCTGGAACTGTACTGTGCTAGTACTGACCTTATTGATCAAATACTATTGACGATAAATGAATTCACAGAAGCATTGTGTGTGAGACAAGTGTGAAACAGAGAAGACTGCGTGAAGAGAGACTGCATTGTAATGCTTGTATACCCCCTTACTTGGTTGTTTACATACCAAGGGATATTAGGGATAGTGCTTTTATACAATACTGATTCTCACAGTTTATATATACAGCTAATGTCTGTCTTTAACAGAAACATTTTAATTATAATTACCTGTATATAAATTAATTATAATAAGATATTTATATATATATTCTGTTAAAGCTCTGTGTGTTAGCTTTGCAGTTCAGTCTACAGCTGGTCCTTATTCACAGAGGAATGAGCCAGGAACTTGGGCCACCTGTACTTCATATCACAACCATATGACCTATCAGCATTACCATAGCAACTAGATAAGCGTGTTGCTTGTGTTCTGGTTCACCTTGGAGAGGGATTTGGTAGCACTGGAAGAACTATGAATTGACCTGACAAACACAGCAGGCGTACGGCATACACTACTCTCAGCAGACTGCATTTATCAGTGGCTGGTTAAAGGGAATCCATTTTTCCTTCCCTCTTGAGGGGATTACATTTTTCACAATGAGTGCGGATAGTGTGTTGATGCCCACCTGTTCAGATCAATCTGCTCTCTCCTGCACTCAGCCACGGGCATCGGTGCTGGGCAGACTGGCATCTGATTGTTAATCATTTTTGAGCTCGGTGCCTGGCCTCTTTTTGATGTCCACTCCATCCTGGCTCCGTTCAGCTCAATGGAATCAATTAAACACGTGCGTGTAGATTGCTGTTGCTTCTCAGGGATCTGCCTTTGATGTAGAAACAAAAATAAATGAATTCAATTTAAATGGAGAACTCAATTAAAAAGGTGCCAGGGCAAGCTTTTGTGCGGATGAAAAGCTGATGCCTGTCCTCTCTCTCTCTCTCTCTCACTGTGTGTACGGAACAATTAGTATGTTGTGTGACAAGATGTCACTGGTTTGAACTTTTGTTGTTTGGGCTTGATATAATTAAGTGCTTTTCAATTGTAATTTACACAACATAGTATAGTTATCCTGTGCCTGGATGTCCGAAGTGCCAAAGCACCCTGCTGAGACACGTTTATGTCCAAGAAGCAATAGTTTAGCATTGGCCAGTCATATGAAAGGATGACCATCAAGAGACTGAGCATTCATTCGACTAAATCAGTGATTTCCCTGTGATGTCCATGGGGGGAAATTGATTTGTTGTCTTGCTAATTGGGCTACACTGAGTTTGAAAAGCCGTAGGATGAAACTGCAATGATGACTTATAATTAAGCCGAGCTGTGGCGGGTGAGCCCCATGTTGGTTGGCTTTTTAATCTCCTAAAACAGAATATTACTCCTTTAGGAACGTATTATAAAGTAATTCTGTCAACCAATGGAAGCTCAAAAAGGTATCAACAAACACCAGACTTGCCCTTGTTGTCTTTTAAATGCATTTGAGACCCCTTTAGTGGTAAACTGAGTTGAATAATTGCAACATAACTATTTCTTTAAAAAAAAAATCTCACCAGTGAGATTTTTTTTCTTCCCAAGAAATGACTCCCCCCAAGTGTACTGTTACCAGCAGCAGGCCATTGCAAATGAGGCTTCAACCTCTGTTAATGATGTCATTAGGCTCTATTTGTTTTGTCAAGGGAGGTCAGACCAATTGTGAGTGCTTTGGCATAAACAACTATTAAATGCTGGTTACCTCGACTCTCGAAGGACATAAAAAGTATCATCGCCACTAATTATGAACTGCTTAAACTGTTGGTCAGTTACAAGAGATCCAAAGTCCGTAATGCAGTCTGTAGAGGTTTATTTTATTTATTATATTTTATATTTATTTTATTATCAGTTACTTGAGAGATTTTAATACTTCCCTGAAACAATGAGGGCGGTTTGGAAAACCGACTGAAATAGCAACTTCTCATATGGTGTTTAGAAATGTTTAGTGACTTTTTGCCTTATGTAAGAAATGCCCAGTTTGTAGATTCAATTGTAGATTAACAAATACATGTTTGTGCTATATATAAAATAATGTTACAAAATATGATGCCGCTTGAATCACTTTACCAACTACACATAATGACCACTGCAGAAAGTGAGAGAATGAGAAGAATTATGTGAAATAATATTTTCTGTTCCAAGAAAAGTGATCTTGAATGATTACATTTCTAGCAATAATAGACTAAAACTTCTTATTCTGAGTGAAAATATAAGGAGGTATAGTTTGTGGATGTGGCAGCTGTACACTGACAGGGTGTGAAGCAGAATCTGTGAGTTACATTCTGCGTTTTTGAGACCTGTGTCAAGTATGATATGCAATTTACATGTATATATATATATATATAAGCAACAGTATGAGCTTCATTGTATAACTGTACTTGCCATTTATTTACAAAGTGTGGAAAAGATGGATAAATATTTTTGAATGCAATACTAAATATAGAGTACATATGGTACATACAGACCTACAAGTATCAACATTTATAACAGGACAGGGGTATACACTCTCTACACTACACAAAGGATACGTTTACACAAGCAGCAATCATATGGGTCCAAACAGAAAAAGGTTGAATGATTTGACCATTGAAAGAGGACCATTTCAGTTTTGTAAAGGTTACGTGAGGATTAAAGACTAAATTAATTTTGAAGATAGACCAAACCATGCGAGAGGAACGGAGGAAACATGTTGTAGCGACATGGCTGATTTGTTTGAAATCAGGTAAAAAGCTTCTATAGGTCATTATACAAATGTGCCTACAAAATCTCATTTAGATTGGCCATTCACACGGGCATGTATTGGCTGCTGAATTTTGACTGGGTGCTGGCAGCTATTTTGTTGAGCAAGCCAAATGGAACTTGTGGGCAAATGAAGCCGAGAGGATTACATCCTACCAAATAATTTTTTTTTACCTTAAGCAGGTCTTGAGATATTGAAATCAGTGTCAGTTGCAGTGCCCCCTATGGACTTAATGTCATGATGTGGTAGAGGACAATGTGGTAATGATGCAGGGTGTCACATTTTCACAAGATATTGGCTAGTGAATTGCTATTTTTTTGTGTTGAACACACTCCGTGTCAACCATACCAAGTCAAGCTAAGTGTCATGTGGATTGCTGAAGTGTTAGTACTGCTATTGCTGACCTAAATGTTTTGCTATTGTGCTGTTGGTTTTGAAAGTTATTTAATGAGTTTTGGTTCAAGGCTAATAGAACGCTTTTGACTGGAGTGTTTTTATAAAAACTAAAACTTAACATTTCCGTCCACAATCGTCTGTAAAGTTTCCATCTTTAAGTTTGCCATGTTTTTAGAGATGACATGGCTTTACTGAGAGTGATTGTCTTGTACCTTCATGAGATAGATGTTACATGTTGTCTGAATATTCACTCTATTCCTCTTTTGATGTGTTCCAGGGTTTTTGAGCACAGGAGATCAAGCGGCAAAGGGGAATTATGGCCTTTTGGATCAGATCCAGTCCCTGCGCTGGATCAGTGAAAACATTGCTTTTTTTGGGGGTGACCCTTTACGCATTACTGTATTTGGATCAGGGGCTGGCGCCTCATGCGTCAACCTCCTGACTCTATCCCATTACTCTGAAGGTAACCGTTGGAGCAATTCAACCAAAGGTATAATGCAGAGGTTGCAACTTTTCACAAATTTGGGTGTCTGCATGCCAGTTTTGTTACAGATAGATAGATGCTTGGTGCACAGTAATAAGCTTTCTTAAATGTCAGGAACAGACTCTGTGCATAATGTGTTTTTGTGTGTTTTTGACCTGCTTGCATGCATAATCAGCTGTTTTGCATTTCGCCCAAGCCATTCAGTTTAGATTTACCTTAGAACATTTTCGCACAGGGCTTACCAGACTCACACATTGAATGTCCTGTGGGATGTTTATATTTGTCCTTTTATCAAGTTCATTTTATTTTATTGAAATCTGTTTCTGTTGAACATCTGTATCCAGTACAAATTATATATAGGGATGTGTCAAGAATCAAAATCTGTCAAATCGTTATGAAAATTTGATGTGGATCATACTATCGTACACTAAATATTGTCAAGCAAAGAACCTTCTTTATTATTAGGCTGCCCCGATCCTCAAAGTCAATCCAGAATAAACAGCTGGGCTAGCCTGGACTGGACAGAAATTAGTTTAACATATTCTGACCTTGCTATGCAATTGAAGTTTGCATATGCAGGAGTCTTGTTAGGGGTGAATGTATGTATGTATGCTGCTGTGTCTTGCATATTGTGCAAACTAGAACAGAATAAATGCCTGTTTAATATTAAATCAAATTAGTTACGTCCCGACTGCTACAGTCAAGTTTCTGCACATCTTGTGATTTAGTTTGGACCCATGCATTTAATTTCATAATTTTTTCAAATTCCATTTTGTATTTGATAGCTGACCTCCTAATGCAAATTATCTCTTGGAACTATCCAGCTATGTGATGAAAGGGCCTTGCCGTCACAGACTGAAGCAGATTTCTGCATACATAAAATGGATGTATGCCATATAGTGGCTTCATTGCCTAACATCCCACAGGTTGCCATGGTAACACAGATTAGTTCACCCTACCTCTCTCTTCATCTTCATCGTTGTCTGCATGTCTTTGCATGGTGTCTGCTTTACCTCAGTGGAACACTGTATCTGTGTTTGTCACATGAAGAGCACCTGAGTGAGTTGTATGTCAAACAGTCTGATAGTAACATTAATCTGACTTCCGTACCCTATGTTCTTAAAAAATGTAGGATGTGCTAAAACAAGATTGTTAATGAAAGCCCCAAAGCCTCAGTTTTAGGCAATCATTTTGTGTCTATGAATTCCGAAACAATCCAACAGGTAATTTTCTTTGGAACGAAAACGGTTTTGTCATTCCTCTAAAAGTATTGTGCATGATTGACTGTCGTCTGAGGTATTTTAATCCTTAAATGGAAGCAGACAGCTGTTTTCAACAATCCTCAGAGCTGCACAACAAAGAAAAAGAAATCAGAGTGACATTCCCTAAATTACTGATGATATTTCCAGTGCTCAGAAAGACTCCTAAGGGAGTTTCTTTCTGACTGAGAAAAACAAAAGATATTCCCTTCTCTCACAGTTATCGTTTAGGTCTAAAACTTCTTAACTCTCATTTTGATTCTAACAACAGCAGATGTGTTCATTTTGATTAAAAAACGAGGCACCAACTCTCCCATTTCAATTTCTTCTCCACAGGACTTTTTCAGAGAGCTATAGCACAGAGTGGTTCAGCACTGTCCAGCTGGGCCGTAAGCTTCCAGCCTGCTAAATATGCCCGTATGCTGGCCAAGAAGGTGGGCTGCAACCTGAAGGACACTGTGGACCTGGTAGAGTGCTTGCAGAGGAAGCACTACAAAGAGCTAGTGGACCAGGACATTCAGCCGGCTCGGTACCACATAGCATTTGGACCCGTTATCGATGGGGATGTCATTCCAGACGATCCACAGATCCTTATGGAGCAGGGGGAGTTCCTCAACTACGACATCATGCTGGGAGTCAACCAAGGTGAAGGTCTGAAGTTTGTGGAGCTCATCGTGGACAACGAGAATGGCGTGCAGGCAAACGACTTTGACTATGCCGTGTCTAGTTTCGTCGATGATCTCTATGGCTATCCGGAGGGTAAGGACATCCTGCGAGAGACGATTAAGTTCATGTACACGGACTGGGCAGACAGACACAACCCGGAAACGCGGAGAAAGACCTTACTAGCGTTGTTCACCGACCACCAGTGGGTGGCCCCGGCTGTGGCCACGGCAGACCTCCACTCCAGTTTCGGGTCTCCCACCTACTTCTACGCCTTCTACCATCACTGCCAGACGGAGCAGGTGCCCCCCTGGGCAGACGCGGCCCATGGCGATGAGATCCCGTATGTGTTCGGTCTGCCCATGATCGGGCCAACTGAGCTCTTCCCGTGCAACTTCTCCAAGAATGATGTCATGCTGAGCGCTGTGGTAATGACATATTGGACAAACTTTGCCAAGACCGGGTGAGTGTGCTACCTGTTTGACATTCATTTATTATCTACCTGTTGCCAGGAAACTGGTCTGACATGGATTTTAAGTTCATTTGAGAAGATTAAAAGGATCACTGTATGTAATATCACAGCATAAAAGCAAATTCACCATTGCATCACCTGTTGCTGGCCGTGATGGAAGTGGGAGGCTAATTCTCTAACGGTTCCAATTTGGCTCAGTTCTGTCAGGCATGTAATGCCCTACACCTAAAATAATACCTACACCCACTCAAAGAAATCATTTATGTGTCCCCGGGTGCTTAACCTGCCTGAACCATTCCGTGGAAATTGATACTGCCTTTATATGGCTTTCAGGTAGTTTGTGTTCACAAGCCAATATCCTCCCTTTTAATTTAACATTAAGATGTCTTGAGTTTCCATGTTAAAGTATTAGTCTAAAACTAGAAAGCTACCTAACTGAAAAGCATGCAAAAAACCTTGCAAACACCACAGACAGCCCAGTTGGCACTGATAAACGCTGGCTAACATGCGAACTAGTGTCTTTTGGCGATATTGTTGCCGATATCATGCCATGAACACTTTTCTTACATTGCGCGAGGTGTTCCAACCCAAACCACAATGCTTAGCCTGGATGGCTGGTGAGAATCATCGATGTGTTTATCTGTCCTTCACCTGACCATATCCCATCAAAATGTATTTGAAGATGATAACAAAAGTAGTTGCTCATTAAAAATAAACCTCAAAAAGTGGTATATTTTTTGCATAGTGTTGCTTTAATTGCACCATTATGTTTAGTAAGGTGTTAAAAGTCCACTTATTCCAAGGTCCATATTAACTTTCACCTGTGCACGTCAGCTGGTGATGATGAGTGACGTTCTGTTAAAACGTCTGATGGGAAGTATTATGATTTTAAACCATGACAGGAAATCAATTTGTATAAGGTGGAAACATGACATCTCTTCACTCAGAGACAAGTTAATTAAGCAGTGTGAGTTGTCAGCAACCTGTAATATTAACTGACAGAATATTAAGAGTTTTACTACTATGCCTCAAGGCATGTGTTCTTTCCACTAATTATATTATTTTCTAGAAATGATGGAGGACAATTGTTTCTTTCTACTATAGTAAATATGCCCATTGGGGCAATCTTGGACAGTAATGACATGCATACACATACAGTATGTCAACTGCAAGTTCATACAGAGCACATGGGAGATTTATTCTCTCATTTTGATGGTGAAGGCCATTTAGAATGTGTTCAGTTTCTCTCCATATGCTATAAATAAATAAAATCAAGTACCGTAATTTCCGGACTAATGAGCGCACCTGAATATAAGCCTCACCCACTGAATTTAAAAAAAAAAAAAATTTTTTAACATAAATAAGCCGCACATGTCTATAAGCCACAGGTGCCTACCAGTACATTGAAACAAATTAACTTTACACAGGCTAAAATGAATATCAAAAGTAATACAATAGTGATGCATATTATTAGTTTTGCCAGTTACGATAAGTGCACTGTTGCTTTAAGAGAGCACAGTTGCAAGAGTCAATCAGAAGCTAGAACGTTAGATTGAAGACAGCGAGATAGAAGAAAGACGCTAGTTTGAAACCAGTGAGCTAAAGAACTTGAAAAGACTGGATTTGTATTGTTGTAAACTTTTTTTTAATTTTCTAAAGTGTTTTGAGAAATACTGAGAAATCGCGTGGAGCTAAGCATCCATGCGGCTGCATCCATGCTAGCATCCTAGCTCCACAAAGCCACCGTAAACACAAAGCCACCGTATACAGTCACAGGTATCATAATCCATAAATTAGCCGCGTCATTGTTTAAGCCGCGAGGTTCAAAGCGTGGGAAAAAAGTAGCGGCTTATAGTCCGGAAATTACGGTAAGCTTTTTTGCATGTAATATCGCAGCTGTTAGCTCATACAAGAAAACATTGTGTTTACTTTTCAGAGACCCCAACCAGCCCGTTCCCCAAGACACCAAGTTCATCCACACCAAACCCAACCGCTTTGAGGAAGTGGCCTGGTCACGGTACAACCAGAAGGATCAGCTGTACCTCCACATTGGCCTGAAGCCCCGTGTCAAGGAGCACTACCGCGCCAACAAGGTCAACCTGTGGCTGGAGCTGGTTCCCCACCTGCACAGTCTGAACGAGGTCACGCAGATTATCTCCACGACCACCAAGGTCCCGCCGCCGGAGGTCACTCCGCGATTGCCAAAGAAGATCCCCGTCAACACCAAGCGGCCGAACCCAACGCCCTTCCCCACCGAAAGCCAGGACAGCCAGCCCTTCCAGGTGGACGCGCGCGACTACTCCACGGAGCTGAGCGTCACCATCGCGGTCGGAGCGTCGCTGCTCTTCCTCAACATCCTGGCGTTCGCCGCGCTCTACTACAAGAAGGACAAGCGGCGGCACGACGTGCACCGGCGCTGCAGCCCGCAGCGCAACACGGCCAACGACCTGGCGCACACGCAGGAGGAGGAGATCATGTCGCTGCAGATGAAGCACACAGACTTGGATCACGAGTGCGACGCCATGCACCCGCACGAGGTGGTTCTGAGAACTGCCTGCCCGCCCGACTACACGCTAGCCATGCGACGGTCGCCCGACGACATACCGCTCATGACCCCAAACACCATCACCATGATCCCTAACACCATGCCGGGGCTCACTGCCCTTCACTCCTTCAATACCTTCTCAAGCGGACAGAACAACACGCTGCCTCATCCCCATCCACACTCACACTCCACAACCAGGGTATAGCCTGTGGGACACAGCAAGCTAAACACACACACACTCACACACACACACACTCACACACACACACACGACAGGCAACACACCGAGTGAAGAAAGTGCGCTGTGGAATATTTCCACTCCTGTGAATATGACTCATAGGAATTATAGGGAGTTTTCTGGGGCAGAGAGTACCATTTTATATTAAAAGGAGAGAAACTTTAAAGAGAAATGTCGTAAAATATTTCAGTTAAAAAATGGAAAACAAATAAAGATATTCATAATTTTTTTTTTTTTTTTTGAAAGTACCCAGTATTGTGACTATGCCAGACTCCTTTTCTGGCGAGAGATGCTATCCTCGGATTACAATTCAGCAATCCAAGGAAGAGGACAGAAGGAAGTGTGGGAGGCCCTTTGGAAATGAAAGAAAACATTGTTTTCCTGAGGCATCGCACTCTAGATTACACTCTCAAGAGAAGAGAGGAGATGCTGCTTACCCAATTCAGGCACGTGTGACCCTACAGGAAACAGAAAGGGGCGTTGTAAGATATGGAATAAGGACAATACAGGTGGGAAAAAGGGAAAGAGCTCTTCAGGAATATGCACAATGGAGACATTCATGGCAATGTCTTGGATACTTTTCATCAATTTATTTTTGGGGAACAGATTTATTGTATAGAACCTATTTACATATCTAGATATGTACACAAAGCACCAATGCTGTTTAAGCCCTCCTAGGGCAGCGATATTCAAAAATCTGCCAGCGGAACTTACGAGGGGAAGTCATATTCTTTCTGGCAGATGCAGCTTCATCACACAAGTGCTGTCTATACCAAGAACTGGCAGACAAAAGGGAACCTGGATATTTTTAGCACGATGCGCATGACAATTTATCTGCTTGGTGGCTGTTCTGCTGATTAAGTCATAATTAAAAAAATAATAATTTTCATTCCCATTGGATTTGTTTTGAAGAAATACTGTTCTAATTGGCTCACAAACCCACAGAATTCTGACACAGGAAATCAACTGGGGTCAGGATTGTTTAGGGGCGGGAACTGGGAGGGGGGACTTGCTAAATAGAGTGCATACACCATAGCTTGAGTGAACATGGTTATAAGGACTAGTTTTGTACATTGTGTGTTGGTAAAACTTTTTAATGGTGGTGAATCACTTGCTGTTTGAGCTCCCAAAGGATGGGATTTTCATTGTACTCTTTTTGTTCCACACATTGTTCTTTAAAAACATATCATTATTTCATTTTTCATCTCTTGCTAATAGTCAAAAACCACTTTACCTTAGATAAGTAATTACCTGCACTTTTGTTTTTTTTTTTTTGTTTTTTTTTACTGTTATTGATATTTCTGTTTAGCAAACCATGGATGCCCAGGACCATAAAAGAATGAGTGTTTGGCAGGGAATGGTATATGTTCTGTTCTTGTGAGTTTGATTTGCTGTATGGATTTATTTTTGTTACTTTTCCTTGTTATTCCTTCACAGAGTACATTCCATAGTGACATTTCAAGTTGAATGCTCATCAATGTGTAATTGAAGTGAGGCTGGGGCTCTGTGGCCGCTGTGAATTAGGTGGTCCTCTCCTCATCTCATCGCATCGTGCCTGAAACAGAGCAGGTGAAGAGGCTGGGGGCCCCGGAGCCTCCCCATGCTTGTAGCCTTCTCCTAATGATCAGTGCGGCAGATCTGTAGCCTTTGCTTCAATGCTAAAGTTAAGATGTGGAAAAACACACTTCAAAGGATGGCCTCTTCTCAAAGTAAATGCCATTTGCCACTGTTTGTTCAGAGTTTTTTTTTTTGCTTTTGTCCAGATGACCCCATAGATGTACTGTGTGTGAGATTTCACATTGGGCCTCAGTGTGGTCTGTCATGTCATTTACGCCCAAAGGCATGTTGCTCCGCAAACCCACAACTAACTACTGATGAATTTGACCGTTAGCTCCACTCAGTAGCTCCCAGAAGCCAGTATAGGATATTTCTGTCAGCTTCAGTTGCATGGAAATCAGAAGAATTTAGACCAGACGGCATCTACTGTTCCATTATATTGGCTCTACAAATACTTTTTTATTTCCATAATGCTCTTAGTTGTTTGAACTCTACCTGGTAAAATTACAGATTATCATCACAGAGAGATCCTTGTTATGTCTTATTTGTGCAGTCATTTTCCTCACAGAAAGTGCTTACTTTACAGTGTATACGGAAGGCTTTCAAACCCTTTCAAATTTTCCACATTTTGTTACACTTAAGAGTCATGTTTTGCTCATTAATCTACACACAATACTACACAAGCACAAAGCAAAAACTGTTTTTTGGAGTGTTTTGTAAATGTATTAAAAAACAAAAAGACTGAACTATCCCATTCATATTAGAATTCAGACCCTTTAATTAATACTTGGTTAAAGCATTTTTGGCAGCAATGAAAGCCTCAAGACTTCTTGGGAATAATCCTACAAGCTTGGCACACCTGTCTTTTTGAAGTTTCTCCCATTCTTCTTGGCAGAATCATTCAAGCTCAACCAAGTTGGATTGGGAGTGTCATTTTCAGGTCTCTCCAGAGATGCTTCATTGGGTTCAGGTCCGGACGCTGGCTGGGCCACTCCAGGACTTTCACAGTTCTACCAAAGTCACTCATGTGTTTCCTTGGCAGTATGCTTTGGGTCGTTGTCTTGTTGAAATGTCAGCCTTCACTATTCAGCCTGAGATCCTGAGCCCTCTAGAAAAGGTTTCCACTCAGGATTGCTCTAGACTTTTCTGCATCCATCTTTCCCTCTATCCTCACTAGTCTCCCAGTCCCTGTCGCAGAAAAGCCTCCGCACAGCATGATGCTGCCACCGCTGTGTTCGACAGTAGGGACGGTACTAATGAGGTGACGCTCGGTGCCTGGTTTCCTCCACACACGCTGTTGGGAATTGTGGCCAGAGTGTTCCATCTTCGTTTTATCAGACCAGAGGATTTAGCTTCTCATGGTCTGAAAGTCGTTCAGGTGCTTTTTGGCAAACTCCCAGCGGGATGTCGTGCCTTTTAATGAGGAATGGCTTCTGTCCAGGCCACTCTACCACAAAAAGCCTGATTGGTAGAGTGTTTCGCACTGATGGTTGTCACTCTGTAAGGTTCTCCCATCTCCATAAAGGAACTCTGGATCTTATTCTAAGCGACCATTTTGTTCTGAGTTACCCATCTGACCAATGCCCTTAGTCCCCAGTTACTCAGCTTGACTGGATGGTCAGATCTATGAAGATGTTTGGTTCTCTTCCATTCGAGAATGATGGAGGCTACAACAGTGCTCCTGGGCACTTTCAGTGCTTCAGAAATGTCTGTCTCGTAGGTCTGTGGACAATTCTTGCAACCTTGTGGCTTGGTTTCCACTCTGGCATACCCGATCTACTGTGAGGACTTATAGAGGCAGGTGCCTTCTCTAATTATGTCCAATGAAGTTAATTAGGCCCATGTGGACTCCAGTAAAGTTCTAGAAGCATTTCATGAACCATTGCTAGAAGTAGGATACACCAGAGCTCAATGGCATAACAGAGGGTCTGAATACTTGTGAAATTGGGATAATTCAGTCTTTTATTTTGAATTAACAAAATACAACAAAAACATGATTTTGCTTTGTTGTCGTGGAGTATTGAGTGTACATTAATGAGGGAACAAATTAATTATCTCCATATTAAGATGAGTGAAACATAACAAAATGTGGAAAACTTTCCGTATGGACTGTCAATTTTTTTCATGAAATCATCAGTCAAATCCCCATCCCCATATGTGGCATCTACCCTCAATGTTGTCAGTGTACTGGAAGTACGCAAGTCTAATGACAGTATATTGATCAAGGTGGCAACACAGTTCAGTGCCAACATTAAATGAAATATGATGTAACCGGAAAAACAAATCCCCAATCAAGTAGCTCATTTGTGGCTCTGCGGTTAAAAGATGGGCGGGAGGCGGAGGAACCGAGGACAGAAGGGAAGAATTATGCAGCTTCTCCTGCAGCACCAGGTGACCTGTGACATCCTGCAGGTCCCAAACAAGATGTTCCTGAGCTGAACAAGCCCTCCTCTGATCCCCTACCCCTCCGCTCCGCTCCGTCACATCGCAGGAGGATTCTAAACAGTCCAAGATGAGTGCAGCTGCACTCTCAGCCTGCCTGCGTCCTAAAATTACTCTTTCATACTTAGAGCTTAGCCCCCCAACACACACACACAAACACACACTGCCCCTGTCTCTCTGTAACACATACTCCCCCACACACACAGACACACGAAAAAAACCACGCGGTCTCATTGCGGCCTCCAAAACCTAATCAGTGCAGATATGAATATGCAGAGTCCCTGTTCTATGGTCCCCTCAGTCTAAACGAGACTCGCTTTGAACCATGTTAAAATTTAATGAGCCATTCACAGAGATGGGTGGTGGCGGTTGCTGAGGATTCATCTATCCATTTGCATGTAAGGCTGAGGTGATGGTTGGGCCAAGCTGCGACTTGAGCAACTCCGAGCCTCATCCCTCCCTGACAGGCAGGTACGGTAGGGATAAGATATTGAATGAATGAATGAATGTAATGCAACGAGTGCCATTTTTCTAAGACACCAAACAGCCATCTCTCTGTTTGTTTTCTACTCTTATGACCTTCATATGCTAATCGTTCTGTCTAAAAAAAAAAATGTTGTGTGAAATGGGCACCGTGTCAGAGGCAGTTGTAATATAGATTATTTGTCATTTGTCTTTTTTTCTGGTTAAATAGTGATTACTCTTCTGGAGCACAATAAATGATTTTATTAAGCTGAAATAATAACACTGTAGCTCTTTTTATTGTCCCTCTCTTGATTGAATAGACATGTAATCTGATTATGGGGATGGCGCTCAAAGCTAACATCACTTTTGTCAATTGAGTTCGCCCACATGTTGGACGGATTTAGTTATTGCTCCGTCTCCCAGACATCGTGCTGCCACTGGGGGAACTTCCAACAGACTTTTGGAAATGAAGTATGTGGACTCAATGGACTCAATCCAACACATCTATTGAAAACTTTAAACTAGTAAGGGTTGGGTATCATTTAAAGTTTAAAGTGGTACATTGGTGGTAAATTCTAAGATGTGAAATTTATCTTGTGTCATTTTAAAACTCATCCAAGCCATACAGCAAAACTCCTTGGGGATGGATCTACCTTTGTGTATGTATGTCCACCAATACCGGTTTAAACGTGTTAACTGACACTGAAAAGGCAAAGTTGTATTGCTCTTATTATTTGGATTTGTTTTCATCCCATCTTGGTTTAAAAACTATATGTTGTTTTACGATCATTGTGGGTGAAACGGGTGGTTCTGATTACTGGAGGTATATACACACTGTATATTGTACAAGGAAAAGTGGTTCTGATTACTGTAGGTATATACACACTGTATATTGTACTAGGAAAAGTGGAATCAATCTCAACTCTGACCTTTTGGAAGGTGGGAAACGATGAGGCAGGAAAGTGTGGTTGTCTGAAATCCCATCAGACAAATGTATATAACCTCTGAGGCTTGTGTTCACCACATCTGTGAAATGGGACACAACCCAGTTGCATTAGAAGGCAAGACACATCTAATAAGTTTCATATTGTGTGAAATGTAAGAATCAGAACATTGTCAGCATTCAGGTGAAATACTGTATGTGCCCTGTCGTTGAAAGTGTGTGTCTACATTAATGATTTAGAGAAACACTCTGTGAATGTGTCCACTGGTTTATTTCTTACTATTTTGTCAGTGTTTTTCTGCAAATAATTTTCCGCAAAAATGTATTGAGGCCATTTGAGTTTTGATCCAAACGACTGGAACCAATCTTGTCTGTGAGCAACACCATAATACAACTGTCCAGGTACCCTTCTCATTAAATAGTGTAGCGAACTGAATTAGAGAAAACAACAGTTTAGCAGTTTTGCAATGCTTCATTGCATCTAAAAAATACACCTTCAATCTCTCTCTCTGAACGCCATTCGCACTGTTAAACTAATGTGAACATTTTTGTGATACGGCAGTTATACCTCACCCCTTTTTCTTTAGATTTTTTTTCTCAACATCTTCAGGGTTTATGTTTCCATGTAATAGAGGAGATGGCATTTTCAAAATTGGTTAAAAAAAATGTAATTAAAAAAACTTAAGCTGTTAACTTCAGGAGTTTAAACTCATTGAGCAATTAAAAAACAAATCACTATTAAGACCTGACATTTAGAAGCTGGCATGGGGATTTGACGCTGGGACAAAGGGCAGGGAGGAAAACATGCAGTTGTTTACCGTACACATTTCTTTCCAAGGACACAGACACTTCTGTAGAAAAGAGAGTAACTATCATGCTTGATAATGTCTTGCCATTTCCCATTATGGTGCTTTTGGAACATCAAACACTTTTGGCCTGTGATAACCATGCTTTCATTTGCCAGCACTGTTTGATCTCCCTGCTTATCCCTGGGCCATTTTTGCAAGGATTTTACAGCCTGAGATAATTGCTATGTATTTAAGCAATGTTTTATAAATAGAAATGTTGGATAACTTTGTTCCACCTAGCGCAGTGTCATATTATGTGAATCTGACTAAACATCCTGTCAGAGGTGCAATGCTTTGAAGCCGGTGAAAAAAAAAAAAAAAATGAAAAGCTGACCTACACCATATCTTGTATGTTTTCATGTTTAAAGACTTTAAAGATTTTAGCATCACATTGAAATATCAACTGATAACACTAATATTTTCAGACAAAACTGTACAAAACAATATTGTCTTCACTGTAGAATTGCACACCCCCTGGTGAGCCTCTTTGACTAGCTATGGCTTTTTTAAAAGGGTCATATTCGTTATTTGTGAATTCTCCTCTATACCCACGGTATAAAAGCAGATTCTACAGGACATTTCCTTTGTAAATGTAAGGCCTCTGTCCGCCTTCTAGTGACTCTTTGTTGCGTTGGACTCCATGACATCCATGGCTTCCTTGAGCATTTTAGCATCTTTAATAAATTCTATTTTATTTTTAACTCGTTCGGACTGCTGTGCTCCTGTGTTCTGACCAAGGATTTTTCTTTCCTAGTTTTCTTTCCTCGGTGACATGGATGTGATATAAAAACAAGTAAACATCCAAGGATATCATTATTTTTTCCAACATAGGCCCACAGGTTAACCTGTCCCCTTGGACCCCCACCTTCTAAATGTATATGATTATTTATGTATATTTCTGGGGAGGTGAATGCTAGTGTTCTGCATTGCCTGGGGGTTCTTCACCCCAGCAGCCAGACTGGAGGTCTGCTGCCTTTGCTTCATCACTGTGCTCTGATTCACATTCACATTGATGGAGGCCATGCCAGGCCATGTGGAATCTTCCGCACGGATGGATAATTTATCACAACTTGCTCAAATTCTCCCTCGCGTGAGGACACCAGGCTTAATGTTTTAGAAACGCTCCAAAATACTTTCCCATTTTCCTCATTGGCTTGGAGGATTTACTCTCCTGTGCATGTGAGCTGTTGTATAAAAGGGCAAATCCTTGATGGACAGAGAAACCAGCTCACAGATGGTAATGAGTTTAAAATGCACTCCGATTTTACAGCGTTATTGGTAGTGGAGTACTCCAGAATATGCGCATAGGGGTTAGTTATTCAGAAAGGGATCATCTTCTGTTTTTGTCCAAGTACACTTCATTTGTAAAGAGGCTTGAATTTACCTGTGACTGCATGTACAGTTCAGTAGTGAGCTTGGGTCTTTCCACTCCATAGAGAGAGATTGAAGCATCTTTACAAGCTGATGGACCCATAGGCCCCTTTGCTTTAGTGTGGTCCAATCAGTGATTAGGGGAATGAAGCAATATACACCATAAAATGAGGTGAAAATTTGAGAGACTGGTGATGACAAATTAAACAAAATAAAATGTAATTTGGTGGAAAATTAAGAGTGGTAGATTGTAATCTACTTCTACTATAACTTTCTCTCTCAACAGCATCATCTAGCTCTCTGACAACTAACACTCTTATATTCATTGTGTTAGCTTCCTGAAATACTAAAACAAACCAGATTGCAACATGCCAGGTAAGTAAGTTGTCGTTCACATGAGTATGATATCTCCATAATGGACATTGGGTTCAAATGCTAAACCATACTAATGCTAAACAAAATCTCGGACATCATTGACTTCATTTGGGATTTTGACCGTGTACTTCTTGTCTTCTTGATTCTCTTATTTTCCCTGTTGTTTTTAACATGCCCATTATCAATAACATTACTTTCACGAGGTTATGAGCTGAATTGGATTTGACCAAGTCCTTCACAAACATGTTCCGGTGAACAACGCTGGTTATAGGTCTTAGTATAGCCTCATGCTTCTGCCAATAAACAAGGCTTCCTATGGCTTTCCAAGTTTGTGATACGTCTATAAATGCTATGAGTAAATTTGTTAGCAAACCACAAGATTTGTTTTGACCTTAATTACCTATTTTGAACACAGACAACACTGTGTTTATTGATAAGTCGCCAAAGGAAGAGGGCTGTGCTCCAAATGATACGACAGAGAGCGAATCTGGTCAGGCCAATGTTCCGGCCTGGAGAACATTGGAAAGCTCATAGTTTTCCATCAAAATAGATAACATGGAATCTTCGGAGCCTCGATGGTAAATGTGATCTGAGAATGTGACAATTAATCACTGGAAATCAGGTATCCTGAATCGAGAATTACTTCTGAGCTAAGCATATCTGCATATTTTCAGAGGTTTTTTTAAGGAAGCATATTGTCTCATTGTAGCACAGCAATGGTGTGTAGAAATGATGATAAGGGAAAACAAGGGAATTACAACATCCACTTTTACATAATACTTTTTATATAAGAATTATTGATTTAGCCAAGAAAAATGCACATATGAAACAAAATGCAAATATGCCAGATTTACCCACTATGCTAATTTTCATGTGTTGTCATCTGAGATGAATTGTAACGCCACATATAATTGTATTTCATAAAATTACACATAAAACACCCAGTAAGCTCCTTTGGTATAGATTAAGTATGTTAAAGCCGATAATAGCTCATACTTATGCATGACTGCAAACGCAAGTCTACAGCTAAGACATCCTATAGAAGTAGGTTTACTAAACAAACAAACAAACAAAAAGCTTCTGATGCCAATGTTTTTGCGTGTTTACAAAATGATATTAACTTCTAACATAAAACGTTGGAATGGGAGATTTACAGATTTTTTTTCTTTCAACTCATCAGATATGATAGACAGGTAAAGTGAGTACAGATTAAAAACGCTGATCCTACTAGCTTTTAAAATGTCATAACAGTGATTGCATTGTCCAGCCGACTGATTGAAATGTGATACATTAATCCACAAACATCAGTATTTCAGGGGAATAAGACACATGTACATTTGTAATCCTCCAGCGAGTCTCTGTACATGTGTGTCACTGTTAACACTGTAAGTCCACTGATCTGATCCCATCTCAGTAGGATTTCACCTGAGTGGGTATCGGGCAATACTAAGATGAAAAAAGAAATTGTGCATCAAATGTTGAAAATAAAACAGTGAGTTCATGCAAATGATTCCCCTGGGATAGGACTGTCTCAAATATATCAAGGCGTAATCTATCTTAGAATTGGTTGAGAATGATCGTTTGTAAAGAGACTAGAGACAGAGAGATTAGTAAGAGGTGTTGGTCTTCCTGGGAATATTCTGTGGTATTAACCAAGATGGTTTCATCCACGTTGCATTTAGAATAATAGTACCATTAGTATTTGTGTTTTGTCTGGATGCTGAAATCTTGAGGTGGAATGTAAGTGGCGGGCATAGGAGGAATACACTACGCCAATAGGGAATACTACACTCCGTCATGGCTTCCACCAGCCGTAATAAAACTCCTCTGATTTTAGAGCACATAGCTAAAGTAATTTCATAACCTCTGTGACATGCCATCCACCATCCACTAGCTTTTTATCCCAGCTTTCACACGAACTTTGAAAGTCAGAGTTCACGTTACTTGAGATTCACAGCCATTGATCCAGCCAAGGTCCTATTGTGTTGTTCAGGCCAAGGCTTCTGATTTTTTTAACAAACCCCAGGACACAGATGTTGTAGTCCCGCCAAAATACTGTGTGCACGCTGGTATACTCACTCAAATGGAGCAGCCTTTGACGTATGTTACAGGAAACAGGAAAGAGTCATTGTGCTCCTTAATTTAAAGATATATGTCATAAAGCATTATAAAAACATTCATAAAGGGTTGTAAAGTATGCATAATGCTCCTTAATTTAAAGATATATGTCATAAAGCATTATAAAAACATACATAAAGGGTTGTAAAGTATGCATAATGCTCCTTAATTTAAAGATATATGCCATAAAGCATTATAAAAACATACATAAAGGGTTGTAAAGTATTCATAATGCATCATAATGATTGATACATAGTAATGACTGCAGTAAGTATTTCAATGTCATGTTATAAGCACTTACAGCTTGAAGTATTAGAATGCCTAATAAAGCTTCTTTTACCTCTTGATAACGGCACTGATGACATCTTTCCACTGCTCTTAATGTACCCATGGGTGCCCCATACAAGCTTTCATAATGATAGTGTTACAGGGCTTATACTACAACATCAGAATGCTTTATGAGTGTAGTCATGTCTTATTAATAGTTATTCAGACTTACTGTATGTAAATCCTTATGATGCATTATGAATACTTTACAAATATCTATATAGGTGTTTATAATGCTTTATGAATACTGGGTTTCAGTAAAGTGTCACCGACATTTCTACCATCACAAAGCCATTTTTCTTTGTCAGCGATAGACGCACAGTTAAAGAGAGCATTCATTCTTACAAGACTATCTCTCACATTCAGGTACGCCATGTCACGTGTGTCTTTTTATTATTCCAGCCAATGCATCTCTGCACTCCGATGTCCCATCAATGTCTCCCCCTTGCCCTGACACCTCGTGCTAAGCGAATCAGTGTCTCTCCAAAAGCAGTGCAGCCTTACCTTAGCGCTGTGTGGGAAATTATGATTTGCAGCACAGCACAACGCAATCATAATTTTGTGCAATCAATCTCTCTCCATCCACCTTAATCAACAGCTCTCAATGAGACCTTGCTCTCAAGTCCACCCAGGCACATAAATTCCACTTCCACCCATGCCCTAAATGCCAAACCAGCAGGAACAGTAGCAGTGACCTCCTCAGCACCCGTAAAAGATCCAATGTCATAGACCCTTTCCCTCTGTTCGGCGGAAATGAGTTTGGTTGCAGTAATTTCTGAAAAGTTGACAAGTTTATTGTGATGTGATCTGCGAGGCTGGAGAGATGAAATGACACAAGGCAGTAAAGTGTTGATCTGATGACACTTTTCTTCTCTTGTTAAGGGCCTGCTTGCACCAGAATAGTATGCCACCTTTTGGGGGTTTTACATGGCTGGGTGTAGGGCTTTCAATAACCCTCTCATCCATTTTTTAACTCAAAGGTAACGCAGTGGCTGACTTGTCAGATGTATAGACTTAAAAGTGTCTCAACGATATTTATTATAGTTATTTCTTAACTAACCTTTCATTCTATTGAGATAATGTGAGTATTTGTGGCATTCTGAAAACTGCTGCAAACAAAGAAATGAGCCGCACACAACAAATGCAAACATTATATTATTTTAATTGCAGGGAAGAGAGTGTTTTTCAAATGATCTGTTTATGTATTCAAATGTGAAAGCGTTCACACAGCACAGGCAATAGTCATTTATTACTGTGTCCAGAGGGATTTGTTCACTTTCTCCACACTTGTGGATTACTGACAAGATGCAAACAATCTGTCAAAATAACTGAGAGGATTTGAATTTAGTATAATATATATTTCATCAGATGTGGAGTTTATAAAAGGCTATGAAACCATCACAAATAAAGAGAATTGCATGGTATTCACATAATACAGTATAGCATAGCAAGTCATGCCTAAACAAAGGCTACATGGACTTAGAGGAAAGCTGAACCGCTATTGAGGGATGGTGATTACCCTACATGAGAATATAATAGAAGTCTATGGTGTTTGTATGAGGCTGGCAGCAACACTCAACTGAATGTACTTTGTCTTAAAAAGGGTTTTGAGGTAATGGGCCGGCACAGGCCTCTGATGGAAATATTTTAGAATAATAGCTTTTAAGGGAAAGATTTACCAAGTGCCAAAATGGATGTTGAATGTGTTTTCTTTCATTGTAAATGCTTTCTTATATTGTCAAGGGTATAAAATACCTGACAAAAACGACAACTGATAAATATTGTGAGGCAGACATCAAATTTAACATCCAATGGTTAAATGACAGTGTTATGCTTGTGTTGGGTTTATATTTTTGAAACAAAGTCAAATATTAAATTCCCTGGGGTAACAAATAAAGAGGCACAAGTAGCCTGTGCCAACAACATATGTATAACATTAGGATTGCATGTTTATTTTAACAGAATATTTAACAGTCAAGCTAAAAATTCAGTCCTAATGGTCACGATTAAGATTACTTTTCTGTCACCCTGGCTATTCAAATGATAATTCAGCTTCAGGGCTTTTTAATGCATATTGTCATGAATGGGCAAAATCTTATGAAAGCAAACTGTATTTTTTTTAAGGATAGTCTAATTACCTTTGGCAGTCTAGCCTTCACTTCACTCTGTGAGTAATGTATGGGCAATCCAGAAAGAACAGAGAAACTCTGAGATTGTACCTTGTGGCTACATCAAGGAGCCAATCATCATTTTCAACACGAACCAATGGATATGCTGATGCAGAGAAGTTTTTTTCTTTCTTTTTCTCCACCTACATCTTTCCCTCTACTACATGCCAACATTTCTTGGTCCATTCATTCTATCAACTAATTGCTCTCATAATCACAATTAATCTCTAATTATAGGTGATGGAGATAATTTCCAAACACTGTTAATGACTTAAGAATATAATAATCAAGTGCCTTGTATTATTAATTACCTTATATGAATCATGTACTGATGTAAGCAGGAACATGGCTTTTCTGTGTTTCTGCGTGTGTGTAACTTAGAATATTAGGTGCCACTTAGTCTGCACATGTACAAGAGCATGTTTAGACCAGAAGTGATAAGAAGGTTCGAACTGTGCTTCTTCCGACCTTGCAAAACTTCCATCCTTGCCTCGGATATCAGAAATCCACCACGTGGTTATCTCGCTGAACGCTCAACTTCTGTCTATATAAACCTTGTGCGATGTGTTTATCAGGGCTTCACTTTCAGCCTTGTGCTGGGAGTGAGCCCGATTGCAATTGTTGTCTGTCTAATAAATATACTTATATGCAGCTCCGGAGCCCTGAGGTAACTAGGGTGAATTTTCACCTAACAATAGGATCCTGAGTATTGCTTGTATAAAAGGAAGTGCCCTCAAGATGAAGCAGATCAGCAAATGCATTTGAACTTTTGGTAGTTCAGTTCTAAAATAGCATGACATATGATGTGCTCTTTGCCAGTTGAAAAGTACACACAATTAAGAACAGCACATCTAAAGTTACAGTTTTGAGTTATAATAGAGCTGATCGCATTAAACAAAAACCTAAAAATATTCTTAGCTATATGTATTAATGGAGGGCACGACAACTGAAAAAGCACACAGGTTTTGTTAAAAGAATGCATATAAGTAGTACGGTTGTCAAAATAATGCGTATATTTTGATTAATTGACTATAGAAAAATAAGGCGTCAAAAAAATGCATGTTGAGTAAACGCACTCTATGATGCCCCATTTGTCACTGTGCATTGCACAATTAAGGTACGGCAGTGAAACAGCTCAGTGGCTGAATTTGAATCCTTCAAATAGTGGCCAGTCAGCGCTGCGGTAAACGTTCGTATTTCTCTCACTGCACGCTTTTGATGTGGCGCTAGCATTAACACTACTGAGTCCGAGCCTGTTTTTCACTCTCTTAGGTAGTCTGCCATGCCTTGATATTTTTGCTTATTTCACCTAACTAAAAACATTGAGGCAAAAGTGGCATGTATGATTATATTCTAGAATACCTCAGCAATAATAACATGGGAATGAAAGGAATGTAGTAAAAAAAGATTTAATTTAAATAAAATCTAAACAAACCCTTCCAAAAACATACTTTCAGAGGTGCTCAGACTTTGTACAAAAAATACATTGTAAAGATTTTGGAGCAAGGCTTTTGAACTCTGAACTTTGTAAACATAAGTGTTAGTTTTACAAAGGTGAGTTTAGCATTTAGAAAATGTGTGTGGTTTCACTACTATATATTTATAATTTTAGAGTGACCTGTACCTTTTCAAAACTAGTGTCCCTACAAATGCATATTGATGAGTTAGGTGTAAACACACCTGGGACACCTCAGACAAGAACAATGGCCCTTACCTAATAGCCCTGGAATGTCTTTGTGGCCCGTACCCCCCACAGGATTTCTTGACACACCATGGCCCAATAGAGATCACTGAATTACCATACCCTTATCATATGAATAGCTGTCATTTGCTAATGGGCGGGTCGTTAGGAGCTGAAACCTCACTCAGAGACTGAAAAGTGCTAGAGACTAGCAGTTAACTTCGGGCATATTTTCACATAATTGAAGTGGTGTGCGTCCATGTACACGTGAGTTTGACTTTGTAGCCTACCTTGTCATTATGTGTTTGTTATAGTTTAGCTTTCTCATAATTGTTACGAGCACTGTCACTTAATTAATCTAGCATGATGCACTGTTCGTGAACTCGCTTAGCATAAGCTGCTAATGTACAAATACGAGTGTTACAGGGTTTACCTATGCTAACTTTTGAGCGGTCTTTCATTTAGTGTACATGCCCTTGTTGATCTGAGATTAAGCCAGTAGTATGGCATTGCTGAAGAGGTTAAATTATTACCTTTAGTTCCCTGTATAATTCATTATGTAAATGGTAGGCTACTACAGGGCTGTGTATTAATGTATATTTTCTGTTTGTACTTTACTTTCACTCACACACACACACACACACATACAAACATACACCCACCTACAATTTATCCCATTCATTGTTGTTAATGCAATACAAAGAGTGAAGAATCAAACTGAATATCTAAGTCTCCATTCTTTTCCATTCTAATCGGATGACCCTCAGTGATTACACATTTCCCGAACCCCCTCTATAACAGTAGCTACCCGTATAATTTCTGCGATACCTAAACCAACTAACTCGACTTCGCCCTACATTACCCATGAATCATCGCACACACATGTATACCAAACAAGCAACGTATTCCAAGGCAACAGCTCTCGGTGTCAATATAAAAATGGCAAGTGAAAGCGAAAACAGAGACGCGGACTCAGCGAGTAGGCCTACATCCGATCCACCTTATTATTATGTGCGGGATTTTTACACACTGTCTGATAAAGTTTCCGACAGTAAAAATCTCACCTTTCTGTGCAAATTATGTCCTCCTGAAAAATTAGCAATAATTAAAAAAAAAAAATGAAAATGAACTGAACTATGAACTAGTTCAGAATTTAAATGGTGAACTATGAACGTGAACGATTCATGTTTACTTGTATGAACTGAACTTTGAACTAGTTCATGAGAGGTGTGAACGTGCACAACACTGCTTGCCTCTCTGCACTGGCTCCCTGTCAAAAGTAGAATTGATTTCATAGTACTCCTTTTAACATACAAAGCCTTAAACGGCTTAGCTCCAAATTACCTCAAGAAATCAGTTGTCCCGTATTGTTTATCAAATTGATGTCTACTAACCAAATTTCCTCTCTCTTATAGCGTGACCTTTGCTCGCAAATGCTGATGGCTGTGGAAACATTGTTCCTCATCACCATATCTATTAAGTACATATATGCGTATTGGCAGCCGAACTTTCCCCACTCACTTTGTCTCTTTTCTTCCCCTTTTAGTCCACCAGTAGTATCTTCGTTTTGGGATGCTTCTGTTGTGGGATGCTCTCTCCACCTGATCTATTTGTAGAAACCCTTGGCCTACACCTACCCACCCCCACCACATACATTCATTCTAACCCATACTCTGTGCTAGCATTTTCCTGCAATGTAACTAATTGCCACCATCAACATAGTTTTCTGTTCCATGACTTTACTTACCCTTGTAATAGTAACTTTACGAGCACACTGTATACCCAGTAAGCTGTTTACTAATACTTGAATGCTCTCTCCCCACCTTATCCTCTATTAGTTTTGTATGTATCATGTATATACCATGTTATGTTTGTATGTATTGTGTACATTTACCACATGTATGCTGTGTACATTTACCACTTGTATGCTAGCATGCTCATCCTGATACGTGTATTTCATTTCACCCCTCCCCTTCTGCCACAAGCCCCCCCCCCCCCCCCCCCCCCCCCCCCTTCTATGTCTATATGCCAGCTTCAAGCAGTCCCCTCTTATGTGCCGTGGTTCTGCTCATGGTTTCTTCCTGATTAAAAGGGATCTTTTCCTTGCCCCTGTCGCCTTTGTGCTTGCTCTAAGCTGGTTCAGGCCCTGGGCACTGTAAAGCGCCTTCAGACAATTTATTTTTTATTTGGCACTATATATGTAAATAGAATTTAATTGAATTGAATGGAACATTGAATTGGTGATTAAATAAACCTTAAGGTTAAAAAAGTGAACTAGCCCTTTTAATTTGTGTATTGTTTTAACCATATAATTATTCATGGATGTCACCATTCATACGGACTGCTAGATTGGGGCTGCCATTAGATCCCAGTGTCATAGTTGAGAGAAAATAGAGAGAATAATTGCCTGTAACTTTGTTCAGACTCAAATCATACAATATAATCTGTGGTTTTGAAAGGTTGCAAAGTCAATGCCAGAGCAGGTGTCATTTGTGTGTGATGCCTGCATGGCCATATGAAATTCCTCTGAGGGCAATTAGTTAAGCACTACCACGAGTGGGATTGATATTTCCTGGCAGGAGAGAAGATCAGTCATTAAACAGGAGTTAGTGTGACATTTTAGTTGCATATGATAAACATTTAGATTAGGGATTATCAACGGGGGCGGTACACCCCAGGGGGTGAGCAGAGAAGGTCATGGGGTAGGGGGCTGTGGTCGAAGTTGAGCATTGTCTACTGAATACACCAAGTTTTCTTTTTTTCAGATTAGACTGACGCAAATTAATCTGACTTAGATTTACATTATCTTTGTCTTTGTTAGCACCCACTACTATACATTATACTATACTTTATATATTTATACTATACTTTAGATATTTTCATTGGGCATTTTTTGCTACCTCCAGCGCAGAGTCAGGGCTGAAATCTATCTCCCCTTGCTTTTGAGGTTTGTTATTCAGTTTCTGTTGGTGATATATTTATGATACTAGAGCAAGGTAAACATTTTGAGTAATTTCCCAGTCATTTCTACCAGACAAGACACTACTAGCCCATAAACACACTTTTGTTCCAACTGTACCCATGTTGCTCAGCTCAGTTATCACAAATATATAAATGTGTTTATTAATAGACCTTTTGTCGAAATACAAAAAAAGGTAGTGATTTGCATATATTATATTTTTATATCAGGGCTTTATTGCAATTTATTGATCATAACAATTTTCATTTTGGAAACAAAAACAAGTATTGTTCATTTCCTTACATACTTGCTGTATCATATTTCATACTTGATATATTTATGTTAAATATCTGCTGTATCATATTTGATACATAATGTATATGTCAACAAGATTTTACTATCAAATTGAATATGTAGTATTTAATAAAGTATGTTATGAGTCGCTTCAATGCAGTGATTTTCTATATTGAATTATTAGTAACATTATAAATGTTATTCTTACAGTAACTTTTTCAAAATGCCAAAGATTTCCCTGCTCAATACTCTAGAATTACTAGCATTCAAAGGCCCACTACCGCCAACAGTACACCTACCGTGCATGGATAATCCACCAGAGAGCAGAAGATGTGTCAGATTGCATACAACAGGTTTTTCAGGAAAGTATTGATCATGACAAACACGTCTCAAAAACTCATGTAGCAAATATGATATAACAGGAGTTATAGAGTAAAGTAAAACAAAAATTGCAAAAGAGGCAAAAAATCTATTTAATTTATAAAAATTTAAAAGATTCTTGCTATTAAGACTAGACTGTGTGCTTATTCCATTGCGTGCACCCTTGGTTCATGGCCAAATCTACTGGAATCGTACAGGGTTTCATTCCACAGGTCTGTAATTGAGTGAACATTTGGCATTAAACATTCATTGAGGCCACTAGGATGAACCATTTGGAGTTCAATAATTACAAAGGCCTCCTGTTGAAGTAAATAGTGCTCCCGTTGAAGTAAATAGTGCTCCCTATCCCCACCCCTTCTAAGTTTCTGCACCACCTAAATACCCTGAAAGGGTAGAGATATCATGTCAAGTCTCATTAAAGTGTCTTAAAACAGGTGGCTTGTTTTTGTTGTCAAAGCACTTTGAGCTGCATTCTTTTGCATGAAAGGTGCTATATAAATAAAGTTTTATTATTATTATTATTATTTTTATGATTACATGATACTTCTTTTGTGTTCAACCATACTGAGAAAAAAATCTACACTGGACTTCCGGTATGAGCGGTGCAGAGTGAGGTCACATTCCTTTGAGCTCCTCATCAGAATCGTTCATTTTGTATATATTAGCTATATTTGAATTGTAATTTTTTCTTTATATTATCACTTTAAATAATTCTGCGTATTTTGGAAGCACTACGACTACATTTTTGCGCCCGATATCTTTGTTTTTTCGTCTGAACATGGCAACTCAACAAAAACGCGCCACTGCTACTGACACTGCTAAGGCTAAATCCAGCGCTAATGCTAACAAGGCTCAAGACCAGGACACCAGAGGCGAATCATCTGATACCATTCTAGATGCGATCCGATGCCTAAGAAAAAATCTACACTGTAGTGCTTGTGCTATATACTGGGCTATAATCACCACTAGACATGGTTAAACTTTGATTACATTCATCATTCAAGTTGTCATTAGGTTATTTCATCAGCAGCCTCTCCAACAGTTCTGCAAGTAATTTCATCCAAGGTCTAGCAAGTGGTGTTACTTTACTTTAGTCAGATAGCCCCTGGTAAGACAGGACTACTAGTATGGCAAAAATATGCATGTGTAATGTAAGACTATAATGTAAGACTGGACTCATCTATTAACCCCTCTGTTGGTCTATTAGAAGTCCCCTGTCTGAAGTATATTATCCTAAACCATTATGTTCATTGCATGTATTGCTCACATTTTCATCAATGAGTGGTGGACGCTAATAGCTAAATTAGGGTATTGCTATGGAAACTGTAATTCCCAATTACTATTCGTTTTGACTCATTGTCAACCTGGGTTAATTTGACTAGGGATTTGAAATGCTTATTTGATTTTAAAAGCCATTACAGTTTAAGGCCTTAAGGCATATTGCCATTTTGCTTCAAAAAGTGTGTTTGTAGATTTATGTTATATTTGTATTTATGTTCACACATTACTAAGATTTAAAAATGGGAAGGGTGTTTTTAAATCATAACTATCTTCACAATCTTAACTCCAGTGAGCTCCATTCAAGTGGAAAAATGAGAATTATAACCTGTCAAGCATCAATGACAAAGTAAAATGGTGGGCTATTATTAGCAATGCCTTACAAAAAAACTTTGCTGGCCAATTTAACACCATGCCATTCAAGGTCACCTCTCTGAGCTACAACCAATCTACTGTTTAACCTGAATATATATATATAGATGGTGGAGCAACATGCCAGGTCATCACAGTTTAAGCACATCCTCAGTATCCCAAAGGGGATTAGCCATATGCTAAATATTTTTACTTCAGTGACTTAATTCAAACCCTGGGTTAAGGTGACTAAAGGAAGCACGGAGGACAGATTATCAGAATTTAAGCAATTTATGGTCTCTTAAAGAAAATCTATTATGCTCATTTTCATTTCCAAGAGAGATTTACATGCTTCAGTGTTCCAAACAGACATGATTTTACATCTCCATTCCCCCTCTGTCTGAAATGCTCTGTTAGACCTCCTGTTTCTTTAAGTTCCCCATCCTGATGAGCCCAGTTGTGCTCTGATTGGTCAGCTAGGGCGATAAGGGTTGTGTTACGAGATTGCGTCATCTTGTAACAAATGAAAAAGGGCTGGAATTCCAACCAGGCATTTCAGGCAGTGTACTTTGGGCTATGTAACTTTGCAGACCGCTTACATGCACAAAAGCTATATCAGAATAAAGGAAAAGGAAAAACCAGAAAGCATAATAGGTCGTTTTAAAAATATATATCTAACCTTTAATCTTCTGGGGGGAAAATGTAATGCCTGACTTTTTGTCTCAAAGGGCCTTATTTCCACAGCACATCCAGATTCCACTCTAAAGTAAAGGGTCACATATTAATCACTGCCATTCAGTGCTTTCATAGGCAAAAGTCCATTATGTTATTGACACACTTTCTGAAGTGGACATACACAAAATCACATTTGGAATGATTTTATAGTTTGTTGGCATCATTCATTAACATTCTACAATATATTTCATAATGTAATCAATAATATAACGTTATAACAATATGCACCATGCTCATTTAAGAATTTTAATTCCCCACAGCTACAGACACAGACTTGACAGCTAAATATTTCACTTTATTTTTGACAGAACACATCTTTGTAGTTTTATACTACTGTAGTCCATCTCTGACAGATGTAAGGCCTCATGCAGACGAAGCCTAGTTTGCCTGAACCTGGGTTCATTTTTCACACATATCAACTTTTTAAATCGCGTGCACATGAACCCAGCGAATCCGATTGACTCAGCTGTAGTACAACCCCCACGCCTGTTGGTTGGGCTTTAAGGTGCTACAGACAACTGAAGAAAACGGAGAAGAAGAAAGGAGCATGCTAATAAAGTAACATATGACAGTAGTTGAGCTCCAACCAGCAACGTTTAGCTTAGCCGCATAGCCTACATTTAATCTGCACAGTAACACATTATGGTGGTTTATAAAATCAGTGGTAAGAGCAGACTGTAGGTTAAGCGAAAAATAGTTATATTTGTTATTGATAATAAAGAGTTTAGAACAGTGCAACCAAGCAATGTGCAACATGACATGTCTGAGTTGTTTAAATGCCTGTGCTTTATGGAGATGCTGAGCTTGAGCACGAGAGACCACAATGCAAGTGCTGTGGATCCTGGATGTTTCATGGTTTACAATTGCTTCCAATTTCATGGTTTTATTACTAACAACAAATGTAGGCTATTGTTGAGGGCTTTGTCCTTCACGTACTCCGTCTGCATGACCCCTTAGGGACCTCAAGGCTTGACTTGTTACTTTCTAATTAAGTAGGCTATCTACTTAACTAAATCTCCCACTCACACATTCACTGTAACTAATGCTATTAGGGTTTTCACTAGCAGTGATGTCATTGCACTCATCCCACACATGATTGTTCCCCTCTCAAATCTCTATCCCCAAAGGCATAGTTCTTCCCAAAAGAAAAGAAGAAAAAAAACTGTCAAAAATGATCTACTCACCATCACGCCAAGTATTCGTTTTTTTCACCTGTGAACACAAACGAGTGTCTGAACACGTTACCCTTAGGAGCAGTGTAACTCAAAGTGTTAAGCAACTATTTTGTCATTTTCATCCATAAAATGTTCACTGAGTACGTGTACAAGAATAAATGTATTAAAGTTTACAACCGAAAATAAACTTTTGATCTATATTACATCTATTAGTCAGCACCATACAGTATGGAGGCTCAGTACATTTAGGAAGGCAGTTAAGCACGACACAAATAGTACACAAGGGTGGATTCCTAGTCTGCTTATGTGTTATCGTATGGCTTCTCAGGTGAACTTTGACCTGCTGTCCTCTAAAGGGATATAATAGTTAGTGCCACACAAACTGAGCCAGTGTCATACTGTCACTTATTCGACAAACTGTTGAATCTTGAGTTAAGTCTTGTGTCTCCCCATCTCTCTTCATCAGACATGGGAACATGGATACTAAGATACTAAGATACATTTGTACTGTGGAAAGGGATAATATATATATAAAGGGGGTGTTGACAATTCTGGAGAAAGACTGTTGATATTTGAACTCAACAGCCAAACAAATACACCCCTCCCTCATTCATGACAGTGCAATGCCATGGCAATGACACTAACAACTGGGCTAGCTGACAAAAAGATGAAAATATGATGGAATCTATAGCATCTGCTGTCCGAAGGTTAATGCTTGACACAGACAGTGGAGATTTGGAGAACATTCCAGCCTAATATGTCGTCAAAGTGAAGTTCTCGTAGTTGAAGCAAAACAAACATTATAATATAAAATGGCATCAAACCAGGGGTATCATCGAATACTAAAACTAAGACGAACACTAATGGTTTTGAGACATTTTCGTTAACTGAAATAAAATAATTTACCAGAACACAGCGTAAAACTAAACTAAACAATAAGGATTACTAAAAAATAGGAAAAATTAAATGTTTTTTTTAAGGGTAACCCTACTGGTTAACTTAAAAACCCTAAAGGATTGTGTTGTTTCACATGTAAACTAACAGGTTGTTAAAAACATTATGTTCGTCAGGTGAACTTTAAGAATTGAGAGATTTTTTCCTTTGTTAAAAAAAGAGGTACTCTTTAGTAACATTGGGCCTTATTCTCGAACGCAGTTAATAACAAGTTAAGAAGAAATGTCTTCTAAACTCCACTTACGAAGTTTCCAGGACAAATCTGGCATTCATGAAAGTTTTCTCATCTGGGATTTGTTCTTAACTTAGACCAGAATTTAAGAACGCTAAATAGCAGTCGAAAATTGGCCAGATCTTTCTTAAGGGCTGAATTTGTGAGAAATCATTGGTGATTGCGTTCACATCAATTCTACACACATCCTCGGATTTAAATAATTATAATAATACCTATTAAGAATATTTGTATCATTAACAATTATGTTTCACATTTATAGTCATGATTCTACGAGGCATCCTCATGTCCTAAAATAAATAAAAGTACTACACGAACACTGCAAACGTGAATAAATAAATAAGAAACAAACTCAATTGCGTGGATATAGCCATAGTGGAATAGAAAGGACACATCTACATTCTGCAACAGTACCTCCACCTATGCACCGGCATACAGGGCATATGGCCAGGCGTAATTCGTCTCGCTCTCATTCGGATTGAATGGGAGACGAAATTCCGGCTGTTTGCCTGTCACGGCGAAGAATATGCCTCTGCATCCGATAAGAAAATTGGCGATTCTTTAACTTTATTTAAATGCGAACCACACGAAAGCCAATCAGTTCGGGGTGTGTGTGATTTGGAAGCCTACGTTGTTTAGAGGGGCGAGAGTAATCAGAAAAATCAAACCAAGATGGCGGAGTCTCGGGAGTCTGTTACTGGGAAATATTGTATGTGAATAAAGGTTTCTACACGACTTTTTCTATGTCTACATCGGCTCGGTTTGTTGTTTATATGCTACACGAATGCTGTCAGGGCAAACAGAATATTGTAGGTCTTAACTGAAGCTCTCGACCATTATTGTTAGCTCGCTGCTAACACTTAAACTGAAAATCTATTAGAACACATAGTAGCTAGCCAGCTGCTAATAAGTTACATATAACGTTAGCATGCTGATGTGAATTATATGGTGTTTCTGTAGAACATGAGTTGTTGTCAACATAAACAATTGATTGTTGTTTACTTTGCTCATGAACATATTTGGGGCAAATAATCCTAATCCTAACTAGCTATTTAGCTCCTTAGCTCCCTAGCCGCCAGCCAGGCACTGCACTGCAACTGAACTTGCTACTTGCTAATGAATTTCACCTGACGAATTACGCCTGGTCATATGCCCTGTGTGCACCTACAGTTAAATTGCTTTCCCGTTGCCTGTGGATTGTGCACACGTCTCTTCAGTTGCATGTCCTTATAAGGAGCTGTATGGCGTTTCTGTATGAAAATGCATGTGCACGAGACAGCGGGTTCAATTTAAGAACCAGTGTACAGCTACGGACACTTTGCCGGGTTAAGAACACATTTCCAGGCGTTCATGAATCCGGCGGAGATCTTAGGTTGGTCTTTCGAAGTCCGTAAGAAGATATTTAAGAAGACACTTAAGAAAATGTTCGAGAATGAGGCCCATTAGTTTTACTGTTTCACAGAACCAACAGGTCAGTATTGTTTTGTCATATTTGATAGTGGTCTGACATAGGCACCTGTGTCATATTTGTGTGTTAGGTAACGTTAAATTACTTGCCCACAGCTATTGAGCTTATTTTCTAGATTGCCAAGAAATGCTGTTGTTGTGATGTTAGCTATAGTAGCAGGAGAGTTGTGAGTGTCGCTGTCTGGCTCTGGGAACCTGCATGCTAGCCTCGCAGCAACTGTAGTAGCCAACAGCAGTTACCTGTGTCCAAACATTGGCAAATGGGACAAAACAATACATTTACATTACATTTAGTCATTTAGCAGACGCTTTTATCCAAAGCGACTTACAATGTATACACATTTACATTTACACTGATGGCACACTGCACATCAGGAGCAATTAGGGGTTCAGTGTCTTGCTCAAGGACGCTTCGACAGGGAATCGATCTAGCAACCTTCTGATTACTAAACGACTTCTCTACCTACTGTACCACTGTAGGTGTAGGTCGCCACGTCACAATG
Organism: Clupea harengus; assembly: GCF_900700415.2. Taxonomy (NCBI): domain Eukaryota; kingdom Metazoa; phylum Chordata; class Actinopteri; order Clupeiformes; family Clupeidae; genus Clupea; species Clupea harengus. The sequence continues at coordinate 3,885,649 of NC_045161.1, read as the reverse complement.
GATTGCCTCCCGTTGAAATGCATGGGATTTAGAATATCGCGTCGCTCGTAACGGTGTCATGGGTTTGCACCGTTAGACACCATTTAACACTCGCATCATTTCCTAGCAGTGGTTATTTGAGAGGTTATTAAGGAGGTCAAATGTTTGGCTTCTACTTGGACTATGCTATTTCTGCCCGGTGAGATAGCTATACAAAAGTAACATAATTAATGAGTACACCAGGGTTGCCATCTCTCATGCTCTCCTTCACGCCGTCCCCCTGTGTCAAGGACAATTAAATGCTAGGTCTGCAGCACAGTGTTGTGCATTGGAGTCAAGTTCAACCACAGATTTTTGATTAAACTACATATATTTCTTAAAGGCATCTGGCATTCTCCACCCATCAAACATCAGTAATTACCTCAGCCTAAGACATCAGTATTAATCTTGGCCTCCGGCCTCATGCCTAAGGCTGAATCACAGCCGTGGGGATATTCTTTACCAACTCTACTCTCTCATGTCATATTGCTTAATTGTTCATGGTTTCAATGAGAAACTTCACATGAAGGTGGGCTTGCTATCAGGCTAGAGTACAGTCTTTGCCAGCTGCTATGAAAGTTGGAAATTCAGTTTTATCATTGTGATGGAGGAGACCATAAAAACTGAAGGGTAACTACACATGTGACCTAAAAGAAACACACCCCTTTTGTCCTGATTGGTTGTAAATCTCCTTCTCCTGACTGGATAGAAGTTATTAAGCAACGGTGTTTCCTAATTACAGAGGCTGAGGGGAAAACAGAAACACCATTGATCCTAGGCAGCATTGAGCACACTGTACTGACAGCTATCAAGATGTAGGGAGAATTATGTCAATTACTGAAAAAAAAACTGTTCTATCTAAAAACTATGATCGTTCCTTCATATAGATTGCATTCATTTGATTTATTCTTTTTTTTAATTCCACTTTTCATTAGAGGAAGCATTCATGCATTGTTGGCCACCACAGATATCCCAGAGAAATGAAATTTAGCTAATTTATTTTAATGTGTACCTCTGTTCTAGACACAAACGACCATTTGTATTGTTTCCTGGCATCGTCAGATTTAGAGTGATGGCTGGTTTTAAAAACAAAATCTATGTAATGCTGTCTGGAGAAGGGGTTAGTGTAGTTCTTTTCATGGGGTAACCATTTCCCGGATTATTTGCTGGTGAGATTGGAAGTGAAGGGCGCGTTCCTAGTTGAGGAGAAAAGTGTGTGAGAGAGCGGCCCTAATGCGGAATCTCATTAGAGTAACTGTCAGGATTCCTCTCTCTTACCATCACCTCGCTTACTCCGTAAGAGCTAAACTGTCGTTTCGAGTGAGTGTGCCGCCAAAGAGGCATTTACAAATAAATGAAAAATGTCACAATTGATTTCACTCCTCTAAGACTACAGCGTGTCAGCTTTGTCACAAACTGTCTTTGTTGTTCTCTTTCTCTCTCTCTCTCTCTCTCTCTCTCTCTCTCTCTCTCTTGCAGGTCCCGCTTCCGGACGTGGTCGATTTTTGACGGGTTCGGGCCCTTTTTCCTTTTTATCCCGGGTAAGCCCCCAGACAATGACCTTTCATTAATACTGTTATAATATTATCCCTGTGTTCCTTTTCGCTTGCCGTACAGCTTTGTGTGTGGGGCAGGAACTTGGCAGTGCAGGGAGTGGAGAGGCATGGCAGGGGAAAAAAGAGCTGTAAAATGGCGTGGCATACAGGGAGTGAGGCGAGCGTGGCATACAGGGAGTGAGGCGAGCGTGGCACGGTTGTTAACCCTTGCTTTCTAGCATGTGGAGAATCCCTGGCTGGGTTTTCAGGGGAAAAAAAACTTAAAGGCACAACACACCCTTTTCGCGGAACATTGTGATATGCATCATAATGTGCTAATGCTGATATCGTACTTAGCGTGATGCATTCTTATCTGTGCTTCTGTTTTCAAATGACTGAATGGTGGTTGTGTTCGCACCTGGTGAGTGCAGGATGGCACACTGCACCAGTGTGTTCTGGCATTTTCTTTTGTGGTAACATGATGTCGAATTGTTCATCGCTTCTCGCCTATGCAATCTGCATCCTTTCATCTTTTGGTTTGAGCAAATCCATGTGTATTCATAGTTAGTTGGTCTTAAAATATATCTCTTTGTTTATACAGGTGGACTTGCACATCAACTACTATACGATAGCTAATTGCTTTTAATAATGACACCATTGTTTTACGCATTGTTTCCATCACAAAGTTTCATCTTGCCATTCCAGATACAGTAGTTTGTCTATAACGCTGTAAAGCCTCGTATTGTATTATTTTTTACAATGACGTATTATTCAAGAATGCATATTTGGTAGAGTGTCATGTTCTTTATTTGACACATTTCTTTGTTCCGGGTATACATTGCTTCAGATTTCAGCTGTCATCAACATTTCTCTTAAGGAAAATGCCCACATTGCCATTTTCTTCAGTTTCAGAAATACTACATTTCTCTCCCTTAATAACGCACATATAGCCTATTATTTAACATGTATATATGCATGTAACAGCAACAGGGTGGGCTACCACCCTATTGTCTTTGACCCCACTGAATTACTGTGAGGGGAATTAAGTCACATGGGGGTTTATCATAAGCCTGAAGATTTCTAATGATGGCAACTTTCATTGACACCAGATATTTATATAACATGTTTATGAATGATTTCACTACTAACTCATTACGTATATTTCGAGACTGTTGGTGCAGTCCAATTCATTGTGGCGCAGTATTTGATATCCATGTGGTCTTTTGTCTGTAGTACAACCAGGTGACTCCCAGGTGACTGCTTCCCCACACTTTTAAACATAGGATACTGGAACATACACAGGATACCATGTGAACAGACTAAGACAAAAAAAATACTCACCTGGTAATGATAACCAACATACAATATGATGCTTCCTGAATTCCAGAACCTGCAGTTGGTTGCACATAACCAGTGGACCATCTACACTTTTTGAACCCAATGTCTTGCCTTTTAAGCTGCCAGTGAAGCCTCTGGACACAAAGCACATTCCCAGGGAGCAGATGGGGATGGGAGGGGGGGGGACTTCAGAGAAACTGCAGGGATGTTGGTCGGCTTAAAGGGTGGAAAAGATGCGTGGAATTCACCAAGGAAACTGGATGCAAGCCAAGTGCTCTTGAAAGGGAAATGGTAGGACACCTGTTATAACCTTTCCTGTCTGGCAGGGGTGCAGCAGAAGGGCTGAATGGGATCACCGTTTAATAAAACACAGAATCCCCCCCCCCCCCTGATCAGCCCTGAGACACAGCAGTTTACAGCACACAAGCATGCTTTCCCAAGCTTGGTTTCACACTTGGATGGTATAACAGCATGCAACCACATTCTGCTTGTTCTGTTGTAATGCCAGTGAGGGGACCGCAGACAGACAGACAGACAGATAGACAGACAGATAGACAGACAGACAGACAGACAGACAGACAGACAGACAGACAGACAGACTTGAGATTATTTTTCCTTAAAGTCACACTGATGATTTGTGATAATTCTGACAGGAAAAGGCTTTAATTTCCACAATATTGTAATGGAAGCATAGATGCTTTGAACGGTCTTGACTGCAGATCATTATACTATATATAATATTGAACCCTTTCCCTTGGTTTAATGACTATTTGGCATAAATGTCGGTCTGAAGTATGAATAATGTTACTGAATGTGATTCAGATGCAATTAGCGATGCCCTTTGCTTCACTGAAACTTTTTTTTTTGACATTGTGTCTTGTCCTATATTTTAGTTTATTATTATTTAATTGGTCTTTGGTATCACTTAGAATTTGGCTTAGTCTTGCTTTGACCATACATTCAAGAGATATACTGCTAAGGCACACAAAAGATTCCAAATGTCGGTATGAAATTGAGCCACTGTAACTGCACTGTGCTTGTGCAGTAAATTGTAGTGGGCATTTTTTCAGGCTTTAGCCCAGACAGGTTCTTTGTCCTCCACTCTGTTGTCACTGCATATTAATATGAGAGCAGGGGGGATTCTATGTGACTTTGTGCTGAAATCAGACTTCTATTCACGGGCTGATTCAGCTATTCCTTTAGGCGCTTGAAACATCAGAGGTATGCACACCAGACACTTACTGGAAATATTTTCTTTATCCTCTAAAAATGCTAAATGCTGAGCCGTGCTGGAACCTGGCCTTTCCCCTTGTGCCTATTCTTTAGAGGATCATAATATTCTTAAATCACTGGCCATGGAAATTGAATTAAAATGATAAAAATATCAATTGCTATACACGTAATTTGTGCCGTCTACTACTGAAATACTATCTGAGTGTTATAAAATGAATCTCCTATTCCAAAGTAAATTATACATACACCTAAAAGCTTATCGCTTATCGCAGTTTTGTTGACCAGTGGTTGATGGCTCAGGGTGAAGGTTTGAAAAGTTATCGTGGGACTACTAAACGGGATACTAGCTAGTACTGTCTACCTCACCAGAAGCTGGCCAAAAGCATTCATGTGTTTTTATCCGGCTCATCCTCAGCGCAGCAGTAATAAACACAAACAATGCCAGATTAAGGCTGGGTGAATGGTGTTGATGTGATAAAGCTCAGAGCATTCATCTCTGGATCCTGCATTTCCTGTTAATTCCAAATTGTACTGCATTTTATCCAGGAACTGTTTATTTGTAGACTCAGTGGGCCAATTTTAAATCAAATATAATCTTTTCAAATGTAAAAGAGGCAATGACACATAACAACTAGCCTACAGACAGAGTTCAAACTGACTTGATGCTGCCCAGTTATGTGGGCTTGCTACATTGAAGACAACTAAATGAATAAACTACTAGTTGCAACATATTGTTATATGTTATTTATGAAAGTTGTTTTTGAGCAAGGATATCCTTATTAAGAACACATATAATACAAACAACAGCAAGAATAGTAATCTGAATATATATATATATATATATATATATATATATATATAGTATACATTAGCTGGCATGGACAGAGCTCTATACGATGACTTCTGCAACTGTGTCAAAATGTACAAAGAATGCACACTTGAGCACAGGCAGTAAAATACATGAACACATGAAGCCTCCAGCAGATGACTTGAGTTACGATACTTTGTCAGGAGTTTAAAGCAATGCTATCTGTTCATCAGCATTTGGTTCAATAACCACTCCCAACCGTTATATTGGAGGTCTTGTCCTCTATGCCGATGCTGTCTTTCAGTGTGCTGCACTGCACTGCACTGCAGTTGATTCCTTGGAGAACCATCTTGTAAGGCGTGACTGTTCCCTTATAAAGTTCTGTTTTTACCGACACTGGGATGTAGTAGAAGGCCTGATTTAACCATGTAAAATACTATCTCTTCTGAAACAGAGTATAGAATAAGACAGTGTGACCATAACTCACTGAACCTGCCTACACAACACCCACTTTCTTTTGGGTTAGACCATTTCTGAATGGTTCTGAAAATAACATTGTCAGGAAACATGGTTGAGATTTCAGCACGTAGTGTTGGCTTTACTGTAGAATTATAGTTTATTTAATTTTCTGCCATTATCATTCCTAATCATATACTTTGATGTTTGCTGAATATCCTTGCCAGAAAAGTAGGCTACAAAGAGCATATCAAGCACTGTGATTTTACTGAGCATGAGCGGCAGAACTGAGCGACTCATTTTCCAGATGGCCGCCTGACCACCAAACAGGGTATAGCCTACTGTCGCTAACGCTAATAGGGTATAGCCTACTGTCGCTAACGCTAGGTGAAACTGCATCATGGTCCATTATGTCTTCTTCCATTGAGGTAGGTTATAGAGAAAACATTTTTGTTTGTGTGTTGTCCATCGTTTGGTTGCCAATTGGTATAGAAAATAATATATATATATATTTCTGGAATGATATTCAGTTTTAGCACAGACTATGTATTCTACTACTGAAATGACACAGAACAGTCGGCCTAATAGGTTATCTGCAAAATCGTATTTATTTATCTATGAATTGCTGTAGATTGTTCCACTTTTCTCACTGGGGGTTCTGCAGTTGGCTACACACATCATCTCTCTCCCCGCGTCCTTGGGTCTACACTACCCTCCAGAGCTGCAGTTACCACAAGCATGACCTTAAGACGGCAGCTGAATGTAACCTCCAAATAGTCAGTGTCATTCCTGATCATGTGGGTAGCAAGTTAGAGACAGGTTCAGTCACCCCTACTATTGGTACTTTGCTGGAGTGAAACAGCCTGATACAACCATTTTCAGAATCTTTTTGAGCACAGAATGTTTTGAATAAAGCTCATTGTCCATTTTCCAGTGAGCCAGCAAAGATACTTTAAAAATGCACCCTGAAGGTAAATAAGTTAGCCAGCAGAAACCTCTCATCCTACCTTAGTTCAAGGAAACCAGTGGGGTAGATAAGGCAATAATGATGGGGCCAGTACAGCTGCACCAACACTCAAACATGTGTGTTAAAGGTTAGCTAGCTCGCTAGTCACATATTGTTCGTTAAGTTGTATCATATTGTTCTTAAGTTTTATTATTATTATTATTATTATTATTATTATTATTCCAGTCATTTTTGGCATTGTTTCAACTCCCATGGTGTTCACGATATTGATTCCATTGTTGTGCTAACAGGTCTTTGTAGTGTGCTTGTATGCAGCTAATTGAAATGGCCCACTCATTTTATCTGTATTTTCCCATTGAAAATGAATGGGGAGGTGTTATATACGTATGTCTTTAGCCCTTTCATGCATTTGTTGACAGTAACTTTAACTCAATTTTTGGTTAGTTTATCATGAGGATGCTCTCTAAATCATTTAGGGGCAGTATCAGTAGATCTATAGCAATATTGTAACAGTAGTTACTATCGTGTATTCCAAAAATTCAATGATTGCTGACACTCTAAATCCACTCTAAAACTTCTATTCAAAGAGGTCAACTCAGGTAAATGTTAGTCTGCATAGAATACTATCTTTTTTTGTAAAACTAAATTGAGAGTAAAACATTTTATACTCTACAAAAAACAACTGTCCACTTATGTTGGTGTCATGCATGGTGTCAAAATTCTTTGTTGTCAGCTGTGGATTTATAGCCTACTATTTAATCCTTTGTTACATGGTGTCCAAATGCATGGACTGTTAAGTAACCTAACGTAAGTTACAGAATTAAAAAAATGTTTTTAATGGATTTAAATTTTAGCATAATTTTTAATAATAAAAACAATCTTTTAAAAATATGGATAATTTGTATCATAATGTATGCATGAAAGGGTTAGTGGCGGGGTTAAGAGGTGTCGTCTGCCCAGTGGGGCAGTTCACAGGCCAGTAAACCCAAGCTTGAGTCCACAGGAGGATTTTCCTCTAAATGTTCTGACACTCAGCTTCATTGCGGCTGTAATTGTCATATGAAGATATCAGGATGCCTGTGGATTCATTAAAGCCTACATTTCAGCTGGTGTTTTGCTTGTGTTCATTGCCTTACCAGCAACCCAACATGCTATGTAGCCTGCAAAGATGGCCTGTGTAATTGATTACAACACAAGCCAGATATGAAATCTCATTTCAATCACTGTCGTTTTGGTTTGTAATCAGCAAACAAGTCTAATAGAAAACTTATTTCATGGCTCTCCCCATGGATGTTTTTTTTGTAAAATTTGAAAACATTTGTGGTTTAGCCCAGACCTGTATGGGGGTTGGAGGGTTTCTAAATTCTGGTAAATGCACCATCTGCATGCAGTTTGAGACAGAAACAGTAACCCTAAAGATAGCACATGGCATGCACGGCCTGTCATTTGTCTGACTTGCATGAACATTAGCCCATCTATTATACCACACAGCTTGTCTATGTGAAAAGACTTTCATGCATCAAGTGTATAGCGATAATATTATGACAGCAAGCCACCTGCTTTTGTTTTCTTAATGTTTGCTATGCGTGCCACTACCAACTCTGTCTAGGTAGTTTCCCTGTAATAATAATAATAATCAAACTACATGTGCACACATACTGTGTTTACCAGAATATACAAGAATACACCTCTCATACCTACATAAAATGTATTGATTAACCAAAAGCTGTATTTTGGATTATGTGGTAGCCTACCTGTGCACCCCTATCTCTGCAGAGGAGATGCTGACTAATGTAATAATGTCTCTATTCATCAATATATGTGTGTTCTTGTATAGTTTGTTCAACATCATTGTGTCACTATTTCCTGTGCACTGCTTTCATTCCCATGTGTGATCCGTGTAGTTACCCCATAGTGATCCTCTACTACTGCTGAGCAGTCACACTTCACATGTTCTTGTGTGGAGGTAAAATTACAAACTTCAAGAGAGCAAAGGGAGATGGCTTTAAGCCCAAGCCAGTTTTGAATTTGCAGTACTGTTCATTACAGTGATGTTAGTCAGCTCAAATGTCAACTAATTCCAAACTAACACACTGTTTCCCTGGAATGATATTGTATCATTTTTATCTGTCTACGGAATGCTATTCTTGCAATTTATGACAGATGTCTAATGACGCAGAAAATACCCCTCCCTTCAATCCTCCTGAAGCAACGTTGTTGACTGGCACAAACAGCAGCGTTGTTGACTGGCACAAACAGCAGCGTGGTTGACTGGCATTAACAGCAGCGTTGTTGACTGGCATAAACAGCAGCGTTGTCGACTGGCACAAACAGCAGCGTTTATTTTAGTGCACACTGAAGGATGCCTAGAGGAACATGAGAATTTTGCTGAATTTGACGAAAAGTTTAGATTAGATTAAGCTTTATTGTCATTGTGCAGAGTACAGGTACAAAGCCAATAAAAGGCAGTAAGCATCTAACCAGCTAACCAGAAGTACAGAAATGTAGTATTATTTCCAGATAAGTGCAGGAAAAGTAAGTATTACAGTATAAGTGATGCTATCTTATAATGTTGACAGTGGAGAGATATAATATTTGTAAATTGTGAATGTAAATAGGAGAAGTGGACAGAGTTGGAGAATAAAGCGTGCAAATATAAGGTGGTATGTACAGCATATGTTAAATTATGCAGAGTAGAAACAACAGTTGGTTATATGTACAATAACATTTTTTGAACAGTGTTGGTGGTTCAGGCAAAATTATGAATAGTGCAAATGACATGTTGATTATTGTATTGTAAAGTACTGTAAAGAGTGCAGTAATGGTATATTACTGGTGGTGTGGAGTTCAGCAGGGTCACACTCTCAGGGAAGAAGCGCTTCCTGATCTGCTGGTGTTTGAGCGGAGGCTGCTGTAATACCTGTCAGATGAGAGAAGGGTGAAAAGACCATGGCTACGGTGTGAGGCATCCTTGATGATGTTTCCCGCCCTGCCCAGGCAGCACTTGTGTGATAAATGTTCTTGATGGTGGGAAACTGGGTGCCGCTGATCCTTTGGGCAGTTCTCACCACCCACTGGAGTGCTTTATGGTCTGACGCGACGCAAAGTTGTCATACCACACTGTCATGCAGTGGATGAGCAATGATACACTGGTAGAAGTCCACCAGTATCCTTGGACACACGTGGACTTTCTTAAGGCTCTGTAGGGAGTAAAAGCACTGTTGCACCTTTTTGACCAGGTTGGAGGAGGCTAGGATTATATCATGGATTATATATAGTATAATGGATTAAAATCAAGGTCTAAGATAAAATAAAATAAGATTGAGATAAATGTATAAACATCATAAGTGAAAGAGTATGCTGTTCTTTGGCCAATTCCCTGATGAAACCGCCAAGGCCCGAACTTGCTTCTCTTACTTGTTCGGAGTAAGAGACTTGTGGAAGACGGCTTAGCGAAAGAACATGTTTATTCCGACGCTAGACACAGTTACCTCGGCACAGCACGGTCTTCTTCTGCGAGGAAAGGTCTCTTTACATTATAGACTTGTACAGTTCTTATAATGTAGAATTAACATATTAACAATGACATAGGTGTAAGGGGAGGGGTGGGTGTGTCTGGAGGTCAATTTACATTTTTACATTTTAGTCATTTAGCAGACGCTTTTATCCAAAGCGACTTACATATGTGCGACTATGTATACACATTTTACATTGATGGCACACTGCACATCAGGAGCAATTAGGGGTTCAGTGTCTTGCTCAAGGACGCTTCGACAGGGAATCGAACTAGCAACCTTCTGATTACTAAACGACTTCTCTACCACTGTACCACAAGGTGTGCTTGACCAAAGGTTATAGCCAGGTAGGGCCATATAAATGCTAATATTTTAGGCTTCAACCATCTTGTCGTGGCTGTAGACAAAAGCCAACAATCAGAGTCTAATAGTTCTGGCTCCAAGACACAAAAAAGCCAGGAACCATGTCCGATGGCCCTCAACATAGACAACAGCCCAGGAGCCAAGCCTGATGGCTCTGGCCTGGTGCTATTCAATCTAAGAGTGGGGACTTATTTGTGATGTGGTCTGGTATGTGAAATTATGGTCTGATATCTGAAATTCACTAAATCTAACATACGTAAGTATAACTGTGCAGGTATATTCACAAACAAGCTAGGTTTGACAGGTTCTGTGCTTACAGATTATCATTGAGTTTAATATTGTTGATGTTAGTCACCAGAGCAGAGTTGTAGTTTTGAAATAGGTAAACTCTATAGTGAACAAACAGATGGGTCTTGGTGTCCTTTCCTCTTAGTGCTCAATCCACATTATTTTTTAAAGTTCATTATTTCTTTGTTAGTTCTTTGAAAAATGTTGTCTTTCAGTATACATAAGCAACTCAAGCGCAAAGCTCAAATATGTCATGAAATAAAAAAAATAATGCATCTATTTTCTCAGAAACTCCTTTGTGGTAATTAGATAAATGTGGCCAATTTTGAAATGCCACCTCAAGTTCACTCTAGCTTAGCAGGCAGCTATCCTTTTAATAACTAACAACCCCTTCATGAAATATGACTGCCTCTATCACATTTTTCAGCGAGAACCTTGACAGGCTCATATATGTTATATATACCCCTGCCAATGAGGGGATGCTCAATTCCTCATGGTCTCTGTCACTTGCTCCTCCTGGACCAGGGTGGCTTTTTGCTCAGGCAGCTTGTCATATCTCATCTGAGAAGGTCTGGAATTTCCCACGGAAATGCATCTATTTGTGTTTGTATAAATACTCGGTTTCAGACAGCACTGCACAGATAGGAACATACAGTAAGTATCCTAAGACTTACTGGCAGACATTGTTGAAGTCTTAGTTTCACTGTTTGAGTAACCTTTATACCAAAATAATGGCCTAAAATGTATACAAAATATGCAAAGTTATATATAGCTTAAATTGTCAGATTGGATAACAAATCTACAGTATCCCCTATCAGTGTGCATGCACATACACAGACAACAAATATATTCTTAGTAGGGATGCAACGGTACGTGGTATTATGTTGAACCGCTTGGTACACCCCCTACAGTTCAATATACACACGTGAACCGTGGTAGTTATGATATGTCGGCCATGTTCCTTTCATTTCCAAAACGTGCCTATTGTGCTGCAGACTGCATGCACATTGTACATTCAGATTCACTGAACATCTGGACTCTGTCAGAATTTCCCTGGAGCCTACCAGTGCTCTGTACGCAAACAGGAGCTGGAAAAGAGAGGGGAAGCTAAAAACAAAATTATCTCAGCTCCAACTTGACAATGGCGAAGGCTAGCTAGACAGAGAGAAGCATATTTGGAGAGGCACTGCCGTCTTTCAAATTCACTGTGTGGGAACATTTTGGATTCAGCCTTCAATACGAGGACAAGGGTAAGAAGACTATAAACAAACAAAGTACAGTGTACACACTGTTAGCTATTCGAGTGGAAACATGATATCTCCTTTACCTTGCCATCACCTGTCAGTATCCCAAGTGGAGCAAGGAGAGTCCACTCATTAGCAAAAACACAACAATCGTAAACAACAAAGAAAACAACAAAACAAAGAAACTAGAAGGGCACTCGGAGACTGCAGACCTCTGCCAATGCCAAATACCGCATCTCACAGCGTCAGCGAATGTGAAACTAAATTCATGGAGCCGCCCGTGAGTTGGATCCGCTCCAAAATTGAATGGGTTATTCCTTGGCCCATGCTACATCTTTCCACCAAGTGTCATGTAAATCGAGCCAGTAGTCCTGTAGCTAGTAATCCTGCTTACAGACAGACTAACAAACAAACGACACCAAAAACATAACCTCCTTGGCAGAGGTAATAACGAAAGCAGTGGGAGTATTTATAGGCAAAGGTGTGCAGCCCTATTTGGTGGTATGATGGTGTAGGTATAGATAACGTATTTCCGGTGGGATCCGTATTGAAACCGGAAGTGGGTACTTTTCTCTGTTTGACTGGCTAATACCAGGAACTTTACTTTTTCGTTGAGAAATTGTGTCGATTGCCTGCCTTTTAAACAATCGTTTTTTGTATTTTTCTTTATTTCTGCGAAGTTATACGGCTCAATACTCAACTGACTTGTTAACCGAACTTTTACGAAGTCATACGACTAGACACACAAGTGATTGGCTGTTCAGGTCAGATGGCAAATTTTAACCAACCACAGAGCGAAGTAAAGTTCCAACTTCCGGTTTCAATACGGATCCCAGCGGAAATACGTTATCTCTACCTACAGATGGTAAAAATGAATCGTGTTACAATGCCCACTCACAAACATATTTCAACAGCAAAGCTCTATGAAACATCACAGAGAGAAATTGAAAAAGAATTGACACAGACACCCTATCTAGCTCTGCTGGACCAGAGCAAGTGAAAGCTACCTCACTGAGACAGAAACAGGCCTAGTCAGTCATGCTGCCATTTTTCTGAATAGAAAGGTTTATTTGTCCATGGGTAAAATAAATAGTTCATTGTTTAAATGTTCATAGTTCATATGATTTATTTTCCTTAAATATAAAGATACTGAAACCGTACTGTTACCATGGCCCAAAAACCGTGATGCAAACCAAACCGTGGGCCCACTGTACCACTGCATCCCTAATTCTTACCTCGTTAGCTAACGTAACTCCTGCTAGGATCCTGCCAGCAGTTTTGTGTATCAGGTTGACTATTGTCACAGCAGCATTTTTCCCCATTTTATTTTTTTTTCCCTCTGAGAATGACAAGCCAAAACTATCAGCCCAATAATCTTTGTGACAAAGGTTAACTTTGCATTCAAATTCCTGTGACATTTTAACTGAAGAGCACAGAGTGGGAAGTCCACAGGTGGAGACACCTGCCACCACTCTAGCAGCCGCTTATCAAGCCTAGCATGACAAATAATTCAGCAGGCCTGTCACCGAAGACAGCTGGGAGTTTCCTTTTTTTCCACATAGATACCTTGGTGGTGCTTGTATTAAACAGCGAGAGACTGCCGCTCCATTAAGCTTGTGCAAAATGAAGTGTCTGCTGGTCTACCATCAGCCATTGTGGGCTGATGTTGGTTTGCAAGAGTGTCACAAGCTTGCCTGGGAAAGAACAATGAGTAGTAGTGTGATCTGGTCTGTCACTGATGTTTGAGTGTGTGCTCTGACTGCCATGTCATGACTTGGAATTGCAGTGGGCATTGGTGTGGTAACCTGGAGATATGAGTTCAACGCCGGGTGGAGTAACTGCTTTTTTGCATTCACCTCAAGTGAGATGCTGAAGCCTTTCTGTGGCACCAGACAAGTACGGCTCTTGGAGGAAGGCAGAGCATGCTGTAACATGCCAAGCTCTCTATTGTTTACTGATTTATTCTGGTTTGTTGCCATACCAGTGATTTTGTATCTTTCTTTCTCCGGCTGCCTCTGTGTTTTACCTACATTGTTTTTTTCTCTCCTTTATTTTTGGAATGGCCAATGTTCATTTTTCAGGATTTTTCTACTGTTTCAAAATCGTTATACCCCTATAAAATATATACTTTATAGTAGATTTAAATAGATTTCATATCATCAGGTTTAAGTGTTCAGCAGACACTTCATAAAGCCCTTAAATGTAGTATACACTAAGTCCATATAGTATTATGGATGGAATAGGCTGTTTGTTGACGGCTTACATTTTTTTCTGAAATCATAAGAGAAGTGATTTCCTGAAGGTGATCACATAATGCTTAAAAGTCCTTAGCTTTAAAGGTGGCTGTAAGTAATTCCAACCAGCGTTGAATGTCTGTTGTTTGAGGAGAGTCTGATGTGATTTTTTAGCTATGAATCACAGATATTCGGACTAATCCTCATCTGATGTTGATTGACTTTTATTGTTCTTCAGTTGATGTTATACTTCTTTAAGTACAGTTTGTAAAACGCCATGTTCTTTGAAGCAGTTCTGGAAATATTTTTTTTATGAGCAGCTGTGGCATGGCCAATGAGTTTGAGCACGGAAACAGCCACAGTGTTTCATAATACATGAAAAGAGTGTTTAGAGGCCTGTGAGGCCTTACTGTGGATCTGAGTTTTAAAGGACTGTTTACTGTTACAGGAAGCTCTGAGCAAGATTGGAGACATTAAAACCAAGACTACGGTGATTAAATAAGGGACAACCAAAAAATATATAGATCTAAATCAGATTAGCTGGGAATCACATTTACTGGGATGGTGTCCTAGCGTTAACAAAAGTGACTGTATATCCAGCACTTTATAATTTATACAAGTGCTTAAAGCTGAATCCTTTTGAATTTTTTTGTGGACCAATTACGTGTTCATACCTACATTTACTTAAAGTTTTTGTTTGTCTAAAGTAAGTTTGTCTAGGTAAATTACCATTTTCAGATTTACCTCAACTTAGATTAACGGAATGTGCCATGGAGTGGTGCCTTAAACGTTGAATCGTTGTCATGGCAATGTTTATGGCTGGAAGTAATATTGCTGTCAAGTACACAAGTTTATAGAACCAAATTTTACACTTTCTAAATCGCGAAAGATTTCTTCAATTTGTTTCTATACATACATGCCCAATGTGAGTTGCATTCAATTTAATTCGAACGAGTTATGCTCAGCAAGCAACTGACCTCAATGAATTAGCCCTAACCATTCATTAAAAGACAGATTTTTGAGTGAAGTTCTCATATTGTTATTTAGCATATGCCTGAATAAAAGATAAAAAATTAAAAATAAAAGATCGATAAATTAGAGGCATTGAGTAATTGTGCAATTCATAATCCGAATAGTCGATTATTAGCTAGTTGCAGCCCTAATGCATACTCTCTGGACATAATATGTCTGCAGTGTTCACATGCTATTTCATTATCTTTAACTCTACCCTGGGACACATAAATAGTGTGTCAGTGTGATAGCACTGTAGCGGTTGTGTGTGGCCAGTGCCACATGTTTACCTTCAGTAACACTGGTCATTCTCATTCTTTTTCCTTTGCCATACTGTCCGTGCAAGATGGCGTAATGCTTCCACTACTCAGGGGGCGTGAGCCAAGGGAACTGATTGAGATGCAGTATAAGGCTAAGAGAATGTCTCTCTCTCTCCTTCGCTGTCTGAGCGGCTCTCAGGGGGGCTTTTTAATGGAAATGCACTACTGCGAATCTCACTCTCCGTTTCTCTGTGATTGATAGTGTTGCTTACCATTTACAAGTCTCTGTCCACAGATAGCAGTAAGGATTAATGAAGTATTGCTGATCCCCCCTCTCCCCATTCTGAAACGAGAATGAGAGAAAACACATTGCAGCTAATACACACTGATTTAAGGAACATATCATGGGGTAGTGTGGGGATGATTGATGGTCTTGTGATGATGTCTGAATGTATTTGGGATGGTTAAGTGTCCTGCATATTGTGCAATTTAAATGTAGTCAAAACCAGAATTATTTGTTGTAAAATGTGGTGTTTTCTGTCATTTTCCAGTACTTAACTTGTGTACTTATGTACTTATGTTTTGTTTCGTAGTTGTAGTATCTTTCTGGGTTTGAATAGCAACGAAGAGCCCTCATGATAATGTCTTCAAAATCCGGTGCTCAAATACCCAACAACACTAGCTAAAATATCAACTACATTTACACAGTCAAACAGGTCAGGCAACTGACACAGACCAAACATAACAGTGTATACCACTGACCAAAATCATCTAGTTCTCCCAAGCCTGTTTTATTTTCCTGGTAAGTGACATTATGACTTCACTTAAAAGGTACAGTGTGGAATATTTAGGCGGATCTATTAGCGGAATGGAATATGGTTTTCATAATTATGTTTTCATTAGTGTATAATTCCCTGTAACTACAAATTGTCGTGTTTGCTTTAGCTTAGAATGAGCCCTTCATATCTACATTCTGCTACGGAGTCCGCCATGTTGCTACAGTAGCTCAGAATGGACAAACCAAAACACAGCGTTTGAATGGCACTTGATGGCCACTGTAGGTTCTCCTACACGTTAGGAAAAGGAGGGGGTATTATGTCGGTTGCAATTCAGCAATCTCACCACACACTGCACCTTTTAAAGCAGTATTTTTACTGAGTTTAATGTTGATTTCACAAGGTTTATTTCTGAGTCGCAAGAGAATCAACAGAACAGAAGAGACTTCCACCAGCCACAAAAAAGTATCTGGTAGGTAAAATGATCATTCTCTGATTGACATCTCTGTAAAAACTGTATGCAATAGGAATTTAAAAGAGAGGAAAGTGGATTTGATCAAGAAACCTCCCTCCACACAGAGTAGCTGATGTGTCGGTCACATGACAATAACACCCCCTGCCATGGGCACAAAGGAAACAGACTCTTGTTGATGGTCAATCAATCAATCAATTCAATCTTATATAGCGCTTCTCTATATACCCGAAGTCGCTTTACAGAGTCCAGAGTCCAGTACAGTCATTCATACACAGTCATACCGGTGGTGGTAAGCTACCTCAGTAGCCACAGCTGCCCTGGGTCTTTTGCCTTTGAGCATCCCAGCTGATACAGAATGCTCATTCTGTATTTGGTCTCTCTACTCAGACAACCAATGTTATAACTGTAACCTAGATGTTCCACTGAAAACTGATTGGATGTGTCGATCTTTCTTTTTAGACACTTTTGGCTACTTGTAAGTCTATGCTCCTTCTATCTAAATTCTTGGTAGCCAGCTCTGCCTATTCAATCTTTCTTTGAAGAAGGCTTTGATTATCAATATCCCATTTGAGAGCACATACTGGACATAACTGATTTGACCTATCTCCCTTAGCTAAAAGAAAGGGGGAGGTTCTAAGAAACAAACGGAGCCGGTTCTTAGAAGAAGTTATGACATTAGGAGAAACAATTGGTCACATGAATACCCTCTTTCATGAAGAAGACGTTGATTATCAATATCCCATTTGAGAGCACATACTGGACATAAGTGATTTGACCTCTCTCCCTTAGCTAAAAGAAAGAGGAAGGTTCTTAGAAACGAACGGAGCAGGTTCTCAGAAGGAGAAGTTATGACATTAGGAGAAACAATTGGTCACATAAATACCCTCTCTCCCCCCACTGGAAAGGAGCATACAGGATGGATTGTCAAAAAGTGGATGGTTGTCTCTCACATATTGTTGGAGTTAAGAGAAGAGTAGATTCACAGGGTTAGATGTGATATTGCATTGGGAGGACACGTCTAGTGAAACATTCCTGGAAACGTGGGTCTAGAATGGTGTCAAGAGCTGAAGAATGCCTCACCAGCCGCACCCTCATGGGGCTGCCAGGATCAAGGGCACTCTCTCTGAAACTCTCTCCGGGTGGAAAGGCATTCAGCAGAACTTCTGGCCAGTGGTGTGGGGCTGCCATCTCTTACGAAAGACCAGAATGTGTAGGTGTTTGAACTGCTAGAAGGCTGACTGCAGTGTGCCTGGATCAGGCTGAAAGGCCGCTGACAACCTGTAGGTGAAAGTGCTCCACTGTGAACATAGCCTACACAAACAAATGTGAAATGCATTGTCCAGCGGGACATAAAAGGGTGCCTCTTTTCAAGCATATACTGTAGGTGAGATGCCACAGGACAGAAGGGTTGAGCCTGGAGGACCATGTAGAGTTTGTATATGTGTAAATCACTGTACAGACGTATATGAGGCCTGAGTCAGAGTCCAATGCTGATCTACAGCAGTGCTTTTGCATATAGTGCACCAGCCTCCAGATGACACATCGGTGATCACTGTTATGCAAAGTGACACAGTGCCCAGTGGGGCCTCTTTGCAAAGAAAGCTGCTGCACCTCCAAAGCGCCGTGCCCGGCCCTGGGTGTAGCTTCTGTGTGACACACCATTTCAAGGGCCTCATATGCTGCAGACCGACAAGCGGGGTCACTGCTGTTCAACCAGCACAGCACACCTCACTGTCGCTGCCGGAGGAGTGAAGATTATTGCTGATTGGATTTGGCATAATGATCTTTTTCTTTGTCCTGTAGACAGTCAGGTGTGTATAACATGGAAATCCAGCACCACCCCAGGAATACCCAATCTCACTCAATTCCCACAATTTCCTTTGAATAGAGGAGGGCAACTTATACTGTAGTTGCACCTGACTGGACCAACTTGTGCTGTGTTGGTTATCCTTGCCAGATAGATTGGTAATGCGTTTTTTGTTTTTGTTTTACAGTGTTCTAAAATGTATTTGTGATATTGTGCTCTCTTGTGTCAAAACTATATGTGACTTCTCACTTAGAAGTATGTTGTAATTAGCCAACAATTAGATATCAATATCTTTATGGCAAAACATGAAATGATTTCCCATGGAGACGGCTCAGTATTAACTAGACCTTCACTTTTACCAAACCGAGTAGCTTGACTACAGCAGAAGCTGGCATTTGAACTGGAACAGAAGAGGATCAATCCTTCTCATTTCGACTGAGACATAGTGTTGCTGAGGAAAACCAGAGTGTAACACATAGTCTATTTGGGATTCATCATTAAGCAACTACTGCAATATACAAATATGTTGGCTGTAGGAGGGGAAATCCCTGTTGAAAAGCAGATAGTTCTGTCAACTACATCTTATGCAATCATTAGGCTGCTGTTTTGACAAGTAATGAAGGTAGCATGTAAAACAGATTTATGAGAAATGTTGATAATCCGTTATTCATAGTGATGTGATCTTAGTACATATACCTACAAGTTGGGAAATAACATGATAATCTGGCATTGTGGAAGGCATAGGGAAGAATTGACAGATGATTTAGTTAACAGTCAACATCTCAAAAGGAATGGAAAGACATCCAAATGAATAGGTGATTTAATTCTGTATCCAATTCTATGCCTTTTTGATAACTTCAATCGAAATTCTTGTAGTTGTTGCCCATGCACCTTTGAGATCTCAGATACAACATGTTGGAGATGTAGACGCAGTGTAGACCTATGCCATTTCTATTAGGACATATACTTGTAAGTCTTTAGGGACATACAGTATTGTGATGCAAAATGCATGTAATGTATTGTGTTCGTTACAAGTTTATGTGCATCGTTGTAACAGAGGAATCATATTCAGGGAGTGTGATGTGAATATTGCCGTTAGTTGCATCGAACACCCGATAGCATTTTCATTTTTAAATCCTTGAATTCCCTGAGAAGCTCATTATAAAGCTAAGACTCCCAGAAGTATTTAATTCAGGAGGTTTTGATATTGGCTTTGATGCAGCCGACACGGCCACCTAACTCACTAAAAGAAAGGGGGTGTGTGCTAAAGATGAAGAGAAAAGGGTCTTGGGTGACAGGCCATCTTTTATTTCTTTTCCTTACTGTTCTCAGAGACAATGCTAGTGGATATCCACTGTGATGTGATTTTTGTTTTTACCAGAACTTTCTTTTAATGGATATGTGCAGCTGCAGGGAAGTTTGCCTGTTACAGATTACACTACTATTCAAAGGCATGCTGCCGGCTCAGTTGTGCATGTTTTGTACTTGTCTTGAAATGTTTGAGCAAAGCCCATTCATTTCAGCAGCTGCAAAGGAATTTCGTAAGAGTTTATAAAATGGATGGGCAGTTATAAGACCCATTTAAAGTCACTTCAGTCAACATCATTTTAAATATGCTGAACAAAACAGTGTAAAGATGGAGCATGGTGTTGGTTTTAGTCGTTCAGACATCACATGTGATGAATTTAAATGTATAACATGACACCCAAGAAGGCAATGGCCAGTCTTCGAGGATTAAAGTTTCAGTTAGTTTGCTTAAAACATAATCTAGGTGCGGGTAGTCCTCATTCCTTGTAAAATCTTTCCCCCACATAGTATATTGTATGGAAGACGAACACACTGGAGGAAAAAACAGAAATGTTTAATATATAAATATGGTGGCATCACACAAATACTGATAATTTCAGTCGAAGCCTTTTAAAAATCGACTGACTCAAATGAAAACATCCTATACCCTAGAGGCCCACTGCAGATGACCAGAAGAGGGATGGGAATATGTCTGTGGTGGAGCCTGATGAAATATAGTATTAGTCATCTGGTGTTGGAAATGGTACCTATAGGGGATGCAGATGGGACAAATATTTGAATGTGTTTCTGTTGAAGTTACAACAGCAGGTTGATTGAGTCTACTCCAAGCAATATTGAACTGATGGTCGTTTTGTGTGCTTTGATTTCCCCAAAAGATCTGGTATTTTTCACCTAATAAAAAAAACAGTTAAAGGCTAAATATAAATGAGGGCCTTAAACTAGCAAAACTACAAAGTGATGTAATGTAAGTCCTTGACCCTGGTGTCCACCAAAATAATGTACTACTTTAGGTTGTGGACTAATGATTATAAAATATAGAACTGTTATACTTGTTTTACATCTAATGTTGTTTAGATTAAAAAGTAGCAGCTACAACTTTGGCAGGCTTTGTAGAACGGCTATGTTCACACTGCAAGCCTTACCGTAATTTCCTGACTAAAAACTATTATATATATTGATTTTGCACAATTTCTGCAGTCCTACGGTTAGTACTTGAGTGCGTCTGTGAAGGGCCGAGCCTCGGCTTACTGGTGAAATGTGGGTTTGGCCAAAAAGCTCAGAGACAGAGTGAGGGTTCAAAGTTATATGGTTTTATAACTTAACTACTAAACCTCTAAATCAGCAGAGGACAACATTAAGCAGTCTAAATAAATAAAAAAAAATCTGCTAAGCCATTCATTAATCAGCATCTCAAGATCTACACACATGCACATACCTGACAAGACTTCTCTCCCCTAAAAAGAACAAGAACATATATAACGGCACCATTTCTAAAAAAGGGGTAGACACAAAAAATAAACAATACACAGATGACGAGACAGACCCTGAAACACAAATACAGTATTTCTCCGTATACTAAACAACAGAGAAATAACGAGGTAATAAATAATCATCTCCCCAGGTATGTAAAAACCAGCTTATCGAAGTGGAGCGGCCCAGACCATTTATTTTGTCCCTTCTGCCATTATAGAGAATAACCATTGTCATTTTAAGGACGTATAATGTTACTTTCATGTGCAATCAGGGCTCTCCTCTTTTTTCTTCGCCTTGAAATATTTTGCGGACCTCTGAAGATGCTTCGGAAAGCAATAGGTTGTATCATTATTAAGGTTACACAGGTATCGGATATGGGTCGCTTTTAAAAGTAGATAAACAGGCGGTCAAAACAATCAGATGTAGGCAAAACATCATATTCCATGTCACTGGTGCTGTTCACACTGTTACAAAAAAAAAATCAAATTTGGGCTACTCTTGCCTGTAGTCTGAAGCTCAAGGTGGATCCTACCTGTTGGCCCCTATGCCTGCATTCTTAATGCCAAGGCTGCATTTAAAATACATGTGCCACTGTGAAAGCTTTCTTTGTGAAGGAGGCCCATATTAATCTGAGTTTAGCATATTGTACTGTTGGAGGTATGCCTACTGTGTTACATGGCAGTGCCTTGACATCTAGCTAGATGTCACACCTGTACACCTGTACACTGTACACCACTACTAATGTCAGTCAGCATATGCTGCACTGTTCTGACTTGTCACCTAGATAAGAGAGGTTGCTTTTTGGTCCAAACCTCATAGCATAGCATTTTTCATAACCCAGCTGTCAACAGATAAAGTGTATAACATAAGGCAAGAACATCTGAACAAGGCCTAAGTAAGATGGGGAAAAAACAACACTGTGGTCACCATTTAATAGTGAAATGTGACATTGTTGTCATGACTTACCGCTAGAGATAGTGTTGTTGCTGCAGAGTATACAACTTCCAAGAACATTGGAGAAATGTGCTACTTTCTAAATTGCAAAAAAAATCCATGACTCGTGTCTATGCATGCATGCCCAAAGTGGGTTGCATTCAAATGATTTATGTGTTTCTTTTATCTCGTTCGAATGATTTTGGAAAAAAGTGACAGCCCTAGTGTGTGCTTTATGAATAGGTGATCACAGAAGGATTAGCTGTATAAAACGTTCTGTAACATTTTCACCTGCAAGAAGTGCACTAGTGAGAATAACAGCCAGATTCTGATACACGTTGCAGGTCTTTATCCTTGTTGACACACACGCACACACACAGACACACACACACACTCATGCACGCATGCAAGAACAAAGAATTGCTGTGGTCCCTTGATGCTAAATTGTGAATCAGTTTTAGAATGGAGAACACTGAATGTGTTTTCCCATGAGATACCCTACCCCATCTTGTGTACAGTGCTCTCATATATAAAGTATGCCCTTGTTTATAAACTTTGCCAGGATGTCATCTACTCTGTTAAATGTACTGAAAAACAAAAAAGCTCACTTGCTCCAAAAAAACAAAACAAATGAAGTTAAGCCAAGAGGAATTCATCTTGAAGAAGAATTATTTCAATGTCCCAGAATATGATTTTAAGGTACATCAGTGTAAAGAGTGAGTATATATTATCAGCTGATACTCTCATTGTAAATGAGAGTAATATCTGAAAGGATTACTGTATGAATGTGATAATTCACTGAAATGAGCCTTGTACAACTGTAATGACCAGGTTGTGTCAGTATTCTAAATACCTCTCCAAATATGTCCAAATTTGTCACTTGCTTGAGGGGAACGGCCTATAAACTCATCCAGCCTTGGGAATACAGAATATATATCTCAAGCAATGAGACTGTCACACAGATAAGATGTTTCCAGGCTAGACAAACCAGCGTTGTATGTGACAGTGTAACTGTGGGGAAACTCAGTTGGTAAGGCTCGGAAGATTTGGAGAACTTCTCAGCAGAGCTTTCTAGTGGGCATTGAAACTTGAAAGGACTTAACCACATGCTGGCGCAATCATTGTCATCCCTTCACTGAATTCTGTGGCGGTCTTAACATACAAATGATCATGGAGCTACTGAGAGATGATTTCTAGGAGTATCTACATCATGATGCGTCTGCAGGCTACCGCACAGTAATTGGAATGTTTGGGAAGGCCCACGCACTTTACTTCAGAATGATACACCCTTGTTATTGGGCCCTTGTTAGCTGACAAGCAACCACTCAAATAGATAGATAGATAGATAGATAGATAGATAGATACTGTAAATACTTTATTCATCCCGTGGGGAAATTCTGGGATCTTGCAGCTCTCATATTTACAATAATATATATATATATACATGTATATAGTTACAAATATAACACTAGAACTAGAAACTTTTCACCCTAATTATGGTGAAGCTGAAGTAAATCCCCATAAATAGGGCATAGTATTGCTAGAAGTCAGCACAATGCACCTACAAAAGAGTGAACTCTTATTGTGGGCACACACACCCTCACAATGAGATAAGTAATGATTTAAGTGATATTCAAAGACCTCTGCACCTCACATCCTTATCCCAGTGGTGCCTGGTATCTCAACCCACTCTAAAGGCTAAAAGGCTTTGAGATATTTTTTTTTATAAAATTACAAAGATAAGTCTAACGATTATGTTATGGCATGAATATTGTTGATTAGTTCCTAACAACGTGTCTGTCAAGGTGTGGAATATGTGAACAGTCATTTGTCATAGTGAACATGCTGGATGGAGGAGAAATGGACAAGCTTAAAGATCTGAAGGACATTGACAAAGTCAATGTCATGTCATATCACTTCACAAAGTTTGTGTCACAACAACAAAAGGGCTCTGTATACTGCTTTGTATTAAGCTTCACAGTCAAAGACCTCTCAGACTAGCCACACAAAGCCCTGTTCACTGCCAAAGGTGAATAACACATGAGGGTCAGAGATGGACCTTGGCACAAAGGAAGACGTTTACGTGGAGTCCCTTTTTCTTCTATATCATGTCAGAGGCAGGATACTTGCGTGCTATTTTGCTGGAACCAGGATGCACTGTGGGAAATATACGAACCATTGGACGCAGTGTGATGCATTGTGTGTAAGGTCTGTGTCTGCACGTGTCTAATTTCTGTGTTTGTCTCCCTTGTGTGGTCACATGTTTGTTCCCATGTCTAGTCCTCGTGCTTCCTTGTTCCCGCCATGTGCTTTCCCTATGTTTGTTTGTCTATGCCATGTGCCCTCTTGTTGTTGTCCGTGTCTCCACCCCTCACCTGTTCCCAATCTCCCGGGTTGTGTGTATCATTGGTTTCACCTGTATCCTGTTATTCCCCTTGTTTAGTCCACCTGTGTCTTTGTCTGCCCCGCCTTGATTGTTCTCACCTGTCCCTCGTTATCTGTTGCCTGTGTGTATATATAGTCCTTGTTTTCTTGTTCCTCGTGGTGTCTTCGTAAATTGTGTTTCATGGTATGTTCCTTGTTTTTCCCACTGCTCCTCGTGTTCCTAGCGTTTAGCGCTTTCGCCTTGTTCAAGTGATTACTCGTGCTTCTGACCTCTGCCTGCCCTACAACTATTCTCCTGCCTATTCCCTGTTTGGATTTGTTTGCCTACTTTTGGACTGCTTACCTGTGTACCGAACCCTGCTAGTAAACGTTTATTCTTCTGAATCTACCCCTGTGCTGAGTCGTGCGTTTGAGTTCTGCACAACACCCACCATTCGTAACAGTACGACGACACCAAAGATGGACTCAGCCGACTCAGACTCAGTGCTCAGACTCAGTTTGAGCAAACAAGCCTCCTCTCTCTGCCTCGTGACAAGGGGAATAGAGGAGCAAGGGAGAAGTTCCCTGAAGTCCCTGAACCTGCTGTTGGGACAATTCGAGCAGCTCCTGGATCGTTGGGATTCCCTCGCTGCACCTCCCTCTCCAGCTCCGGTTCCATGCCGCCTGGATTCCGGCTCCAGGGTTTCAGCTTCACTCACCAATACTGCTCTGGCTTCAGCTCCGACTCCACGTCTCCTGCCTCCCGCCGTCAGGACAGCCGCAGTCGCCCTAGGAAGAGCTTCTGACGCTGTCAACCTCGAAGCAGCCTCTACCAATGCCACCATCAAAGCGGTCTCTGACGCCGTCAACGCAGCCTTTGGAGCTTCCACCCTTGAAGCTATCTCCGCCGCCCTCGAAGCTGCCTTTGCAGCATTGGAAAGATTTTCTGTCGCACCCAAAGAAGCCTCTGGCGCTGCCTTGCTCGATGCAGCTTCTGCTGCCATCGATGCAGCCTCTGCCACCCTCGAAGCAGCCTCTGATGCTGCCGCCTCCGAGGTCGTCTCTGCTGCCCCAGAGGTAGCCTCCGTCGCTACCACTCCCAAAGCAGCCTCTGCCTCCCCCGAAGCAGCCTCTGACGCTGCCGCCCCAGAAGCAGCCTCTGACGCTGCCGCCCCTGAAGTAGCCTCTGACGCTGCCGCCCCTGAAGTAGCCTCCGACGCTACCACCCCCGACGTAGCCTCTGTCGCTACCACCCCAGAAGCAGCCTCTGATGCCACTGACGTAGCCTCCGTCGCTACCGCTCCCGAAGCACCCACTGCTGCCCCCGACGCAGTCTCTGTTGCTAGCAACCCCGAAGCAGCCTCTGTCGCTGCTGTCCCTGAAGCAGCCTCTGATGCCACTGACGTAGCCTCCGTCGCTACCGCTCCCGAAGCACCCACTGCTGCCCCCGACGTAGCCTCTGTTGCTAGCAACCCCGACGCAGCCTCTGTCGCTGCTGTCCCTGAAGCAGTCTCTGAAGAAATTGCTGGTGGTGACGCCACTGAGGTCTACGCCACAGCAGAACCAGCCGCCGCAGATCAAGCCGCCGCTCTCCCTGCAGACCGAGCCGTCGCTCACCCTGCAGACCCGGCCGTCGCTGACCCTGCAGACCCGGCCGTCGCTGACCCTGCAGACCCGGCCGTCGCTGACCCAGCAGACCGAGCCGACGCTCACCCAGCTTGTGCGTACCCTACAGCTAGCGCTGCCGACCCGGACCCCGCAGCCACCGCTGCCGACCCACACCCCGCAGCTGACCCGGACCCTGCTGCCACAGCTGCCAACCAAGATCCTCCAGCATCCGTTTCCGATGCAGGTCCAGCAGCACCCTCTGCCGAGACCGGTCCAGCAGCACCTTCTGATGGCGTCGCTGCTGAGGGCTCTGCTGTTCCAAGCGCCCCTGGCCGGAGCGCCCCTGTCCCGAGCGCCCCTGGCCGGAGCGCCCCTGTCCCGAGCGCCCCTGTCCCGAGCGCCCCTGTCCCGAGCGTCCCAGGCGCCCCTGTCCCGAGCGTCCCAGGCGCCCCTGTCCCGAGCGTCCCAGGCGCCCCTGTCCCCAGCGTCCCAGGCGCCCCTGTCCCGAGCGTCCCAGGCTCCCCTGTCCCGAGCGTCCCAGGCTCCCCTGTCCCGAGCGTCCCAGGCTCCCCTGTCCCGAGCGCCTCAGGCGTCCCGGTCCCGAGCGTCTCCGGCGTTCCTGTCCAAGGTGTCCTTGCGCCGGTTCCAGGCGTCCATGCGCCGGCCCCAGGCGCTTCGGATCCTGTCTCCAGTGTTCCTGGGTTCCCTGTCCCAGCTGCAGCAGACCCAGGGTTCGGTGCCGCCAGCCCTAATGAACCAGCGAGTCCAGGTGCCACGTCTACCCCAGCCACTGGCCCTGCAACCCCAAACACCAATCGATATCGCTGGCATCTATTTGTTGTTAGGGTTGTTGTTGTGTTTATTGTTGGTCTGTTTGGCCGGTCGCCAAAGACTCTGCCCCTGTTTGGCCACCCACCCGGCCGGTCGCCAAAGACTCTGCCCCTGTTTGGCCACCCACCCGGCCGGTCGCCAAAGACTCTGCCCCTGTTTGGCCATCCACCCGGTCGGTCGTCAAAGACTCTGCCTCTGTTTGGCCATCCACCCGGTCGGCCGCCAAAGACTCTGCCCCTGTTTGGCCACCCACACGGCCAGCCACCAGACATTCTGCCCTTGCTTGGCCGTCCACCCGGTCAGCCACCAGACCCTTCTTTCCAGCCTTCTGTCTGGCCCGGCCTGCCCGCCTGCCTTGCTCTGGACCCCCTCCACCCACCCTAGGTGGATTTGATCTGTTTGTTGTGTGTTTTTGGGCTGTCTGGTCCGGTCTGCCCGCCTGCCTTGCTCTGGACCCCCTCCACCCACCCTAGGTGGATTTGATCTGTTTGTGTGTTTTTGGGCTGTCTGCCCGCCTGCCTTGCTCTGGACCCCCTCCACCCACCCTAGGTGGATTTGATCTGTTTGTGTGTTTTTGGGCTGTCTGGTCCGGTCTGCCCGCCTGCCTTGCTCTGGACCCCC
This sequence comes from Clupea harengus, assembly GCF_900700415.2. Classification (NCBI taxonomy): domain Eukaryota; kingdom Metazoa; phylum Chordata; class Actinopteri; order Clupeiformes; family Clupeidae; genus Clupea; species Clupea harengus. The sequence goes on along the minus strand of NC_045161.1, from coordinate 3,858,183 downwards.
TCCACCCACCCTAGGTGGATTTGATCTGTTTGTGTTTTGGGCCGTCTGGAATCCGGCCCTTAGAGGGGGGGTACTGTAAGGTCTGTGTCTGCACGTGTCTAATTTCTGTGTTTGTCTCCCTTGTGTGGTCACATGTTTGTTCCCATGTCTAGTCCTCGTGCTTCCTTGTTCCCGCCATGTGCTTTCCCTATGTTTGTTTGTCTATGCCATGTGCCCTCTTGTTGTTGTCCGTGTCTCCACCCCTCACCTGTTCCCAATCTCCCGGGTTGTGTGTATCATTGGTTTCACCTGTGTCCTGTTATTCCCCTTGTTTAGTCCACCTGTGTCTTTGTCTGCCCCGCCTTGATTGTTCTCACCTGTCCCTCGTTATCTGTTGCCTGTGTGTATATATAGTCCTTGTTTTCTTGTTCCTCGTGGTGTCTTCGTAAATTGTGTTTCATGGTATGTTCCTTGTTTTTCCACTGCTCCTCGTGTTCCTAGCGTTTAGCGCTTTCGCCTTGTTCAAGTGATTACTCGTGCTTCTGACCTCTGCCTGCCCTACAACTATTCTCCTGCCTATTCCCTGTTTGGATTTGTTTGCCTACTTTTGGACTGCTTACCTGTGTACCGAACCCTGCTAGTAAACGTTTATTCTTCTGAATCTACCCCTGTGCTGAGTCGTGCGTTTGAGTTCTGCACAACACCCACCATTCGTAACATTGTGTTGCTGGGAACCCTTGATCCAGGCACACATGTGGATATCCATTTGACATGAGCCACTTAACTAATGGATGAACGGACCAAGAACCTCCTTCATGGCAATGGTATTCTCCAATGGTGATAAACTCTTTCTGCAGGATAATGCACCCTACCATACTGCAGACAGTTTGGGAATGTTTTATGGAACATATGAGGAACATTTTAAGGTGTTTCTCTGGTCTCCTTATTCCCTAGAATTCCATTGAGCTTCTTTTGGATGTGGTGGAATAACAAACTTGTCTACACTTTGTCAAATAGAGGACTTAAAGCATCTGTGGCTAATATGTTCGTGCCAGATACCAGGCCTTGTAGAGCCCATGCTTCGGTAGGTTGGAGCTGTGTGGATGGCATGCAGACCACCAAGATGTTATTAACACATTTCCATCTCTTCGCTCACTGGTCTCATTTGTGTTCTATTGAGCGGTTCTTTGTTGTTGACCAGTTCTTCCCATCTTATATTCATTCTTTTTCTGGTACATTTATTCTGGGACGTGTCAATCATTTTATTGTCTCTTTTATTAGTCTTCCATGCTTCAGCAGCATTGGGAGTACGAGAGTTCTGTATAGTTTTATTTTTATCTTTCTTGTTATGTTGTTGCTGTTCCATATTTTCTTGAGTTTTGTATGCATTTCTGCTTTTGATATTCTGTTTCTCCTCCTTCTGACTTCATCCTTATTTATTCTCCTTTTTATATCGATTTTATCATTATTCTTGGCATTTATCCTCATAACTTTCATTTTCCCAGCATTTATTTTGAGTCCACCTCTTTCAACTTCCTCTACTAGTTTTTTTTGTTTTGGTTTGCAGGTGATGTTTTGTTGATGACATTAATGAAATATCGTCTCCAAAGTCAAGGTTATCTAGTGCAGTGGTTCTCAACCCTTGGGTCGCGAGACAAATTCTAAATGTTAACCTTTTTTTCACCAGCCATGCTCCCTCTGTCCAGTAGGGAATCCCTGCTCCCAGTTCTGACATTAAACTACATACGCCGGCACTGGTTCTGCATGTAGGCCTATCTAACAATAACATGTTCGAACATTCAGCCAATCAAATTTGCATGTCAGATATTTCAACTGTATCAACATGTAAAACGTCACTGTACTGCGCGATAATCTGCTCTGACATGACCGGAGAATGTCTAGCGTCTGGAGTAGACTAGTGTAGGCTAAAACAAAAGAAGATACATTTCTTAAAGTCAAGAGCAAATCTTTGTGTAAACCGAGTACCAGCTCAGATATGTGTTCTTCTGAAGAAGCAAAGAGGAAATATTTACGGGCGTACGGCCCGGTATTTCTGAAATATGGATTTACGTATTGCGTGAAGAATGGTAAGCACAAGCCAATGTGTGTGCTATGCAACGAAATACTAGCTAATGAAAGCCTGAAGCCTTCGAAATTGTAGAGACATTAAGAAACAAAGCACGCCAACTATAAACATAAAGACTTGGACTTTTTTAAACGAATGGGTCAAAACCTCGAGGCATCCCAAAAGACATTTGAATGTGCCATCACTGTTCAGGAGCAGGCACTGGGTGCATCCTGTCTGGTCTCCTACCGGCTAGCTAAAAGCAAAAAGGCCCATACGGTTGCAGAAGAGCTTATCCTCCCCTGTGCCATCGATATGTGCACTGCACTCAAGGGTGAAAAAGAAGCAGCGAAATTAAAGACAATTCCCCTGTCAAACGACACTGTTCGTTGGAGGATATGTGACGTGTCCAATGATGTTGAGCAGCAGCTCACTGAACGTCTCTGCGCCCATGATTTGTCATTTAGAAGTTGAACATGTAAGTCATGATTTCTCATTTAGAAAATGAACATAAGTCCTGTGATTTCTTATTATTAAGTGGAACATGTAAGTAAGGATTTCTCAATTAGGAAGTCCTGTGATAGGTGGAACATGTAAGTCCATCTCTGACTAAAAAGGTGAACATGTAAGTCCATGGATTCTCCTTAAGAAGTGTAAATTCATAATTTCCTATTTAAAGTTTGAAAATGTATGGCTTAAGTCCATGATTTTTCAAAGAAGTTGAACATATAGGCCTAAGTCCACGATTGCATCCTGCAACTGATCCTGACTGTTAAACATTTGCATGTGTTTTTACTGGTAAAACAGTGGTATAGTATTACAGTTTTTCACAATTGTTAACACACGTTTTTCAAAACAATAACGGCTTTCTCAAAACTGCACACAGAAAACTGAAAACCTCACACACAAAATGCTAAACCTGACACTCCCTTTGCAAGATGACTCTTTGCCATCAAAGCTCGTGTTTTCATTTGGTACACACAGCCATATTTTCAAAAGACACACACATACATTCATTGAGTACACACAACTAAGCATTTGCTGCACACTACCAAGCATTTAGAGCGCACTGCAGTGCAAAATTGAAAACACAATCATCGAAATGGAACACACCATATGAATGACAATGACTCTGGAGAATGAGCCATTTCTCCTTTTGTAAAATGTCTAAGTGTAGGCCTACTTTTTTCATAGTCAAACATAAAACAGCACACAAATATGCAGCAAAAAAAGTTTTATTTCGGTACACACAGAGAACAGTACAGTACTGTGAACCGTGTGATACTGTTGTTCTCACAAACCATATTTACAATTTCAGTCTCCTGTTCGGCGGTGAAAGTGTGTGTTCTTCCTCCACGGTGTGGTTCACTTTCAGTCCTACAAAATACAAATACTGTGAGCACAATGTATTCTATTGATATGCAGCATTACAGTACACAAAGCAAATAGATTTCGTACCTGTTCTCCATCCTAAAGTTTCTAATGATGGCAGCAACTGTGAAGCGGCTGAGATTTGGTTGGACACTCTGGGGAGCCTCCCTCATGCTCAAACCATGGTTGAGCACATGGTCTACCACAGCGGCCCAAATCTCATTAGAGATGACCATTCTCCTTCTTCTTTCTCCTCCTCCTCCTCCTTATTCTCCTTGTCCTTCTCAACCTCTTTCTCCTCCTTGTCCTCCTACTCCTCCTCCCCCTTGTCCCCGTCCTTCTTGTCCTCCTCTTCCTCCTCCTCTCACTCTTACCCCTCTCCTTCTCTGGTTGTTGATCTCTTCAAAGTTCTCCATTGTTTACCAAACAAAACAGAGGCTCAAGGCACTTTTATGCTGCAGTCCTCATTGCAAATTGCTCAACCGACCTGAATGTTTAGAGATTTGACTATTTGTGTGTTGTAGGTTGATGCTTTGAGATTTTACTTGAGAAGTGTGTGCAACAACTGAACATTGTGTGTAGTGTTTTGACAACAAGGTGATGTGTAATTGACATCAGAGTGTAAACAAGGAAAATCAGAGTCTAATGCAGATAAGGGAGTGTGAAGTAGTGCCAAATTGGGTCGAGCGATTGGTACATGAAGTGAAGGTTGTGCAAATTGTGCCGAATTTTCGCTTTTTGTGTGTTAACAACTGTAAAAAACTGTAAGCCTAGTAGTAGTGGTAGTAATAATAATAATACAATTGTTAAATTATTGGCCTGATGATTCATGCTGATTATTAATTGTTGGGTCGCGACTGCGCTGGTATCTTAAAATTTGGGTCAGGGAGCAAAAAAGGTTGAGAACCACTGATCTAGTGTACTCGTGAACCTCCACCTCATTCCTGTTCCTCCATTCTGTACTGTCCTTTATCCTCATTATCCAGTCCATTTATATTAGAAATGAAAAGCCAGACATATTGCAGCCTTGTTTTACTCCTGTTTTTATTTCAAACCATTCAGATGTTTCTCCATTTTCAATTACTGAGCATTAAGAACACCTTATAGAACACCTTCATGATTTGTATTAATTTCTGGTGTGCCATTGGTCTTCATTTTTCTCCATAGGCTGGAGAATGTGTATTGAGTCGAAAGCCTTTTCAAAGTCTATGAAGTTCATGTACAATGTTGACTGCCATTCGTTGCTTAGTTCTATGTTTTGTGGGGTAAATCTTTTTTCTGCTGTGCTCCTTCCTTTCCTAAATCCAGTTTCTTCTTTTCTAGATTTTATGTCAACTTGATTGACTAATTCTGCTGGTCATAATTCTTCCAATGACTTTGCTCATTATTGGAAGAAGTGTGATTCCTCTCCAGTTCTTACAGTTTTAAGGTGTCCCTCTTCTTTGGTAATTTTATTATCACACCCTTCTTTCAGTTTCCTGGTCTTTCCTCATTCTAAACCGTATTCAATCATTTCTTTACCTTTCTGCTTTCAGTAATTCTGCTGTGATGGAGTCAACTCCTGGTGCTTTCACACTTTTGAAGTTCTTAGTTGTGTTCTTCCATGGTTCATTAATATCAATGTCTTTTATTGGCTCCTCATTTCCTACTTCCTCAGAGATTGGTCCTCTTGGTTCTTGTCTATTGCCTCTCTAACATGCCCATTCCATCTATCAATTTTCCATCCTTGCAGCACTTTGTTTTGGTCTTTCATTGCATAGTTTCTTTCTGTTAGTCCATATAAGGCTCCATTGTTTTGTCTTCTTCCTGCTTCTTATGTTTGTATTGCTATGTTATCTAGCCGTTGCCTTTTGTCAGCTAGGATTTCTCTGTCTTTTTGTTTAAATTGATCTTTTAGTAAGGCCCCATCATTTCTTATTTAGGTCTACTCTTTGATCAATCATTGTCCAAGTTGCCCAACTGATCCATGGTTTCTTTTGCTGCCTTTACATCGCCTAATTCCATGACTCATCCTCCATCTCATCTTCAGTTTGTTCCTCTGTGGGATATTTCTAGAGCTCGATATCTGTTCTTCACAGTTATTCCACATTTTTGTCTCACTTCTTCTTATCTTCATTTATCTGTCAAACCTTTATGTCAATTCTATTGCCCTCTCTTTTTTTTCTGTTGTCTGTTTTGTTTTTCTTTCTTCAGCGTCAGGTTTATGGTGGTGCAAAGTAAATAGTGATCACTACCAATGTCTGCTGATTTTTGCATTCATGCAAATTCTACTGAGCTTCTGAGCCTTAGTCTCACTTGTATGTGGTCAGTCTGGTTTCGTGTCACCCCATCAGGTGATTTCCATGTAGCTTTGTGTATGTCCTTATGTGGAAATATGGTGCCAGTTTTCACAAGCTCATTCATGTCACACAGGTCCCGCTTACTGGTATCATTCTTAAATTCATTCCACATTTCCGTTAATGTCACCTGTTTATAATGTTGGTGTATGTTATCTATTACTCTTTGCAGCCTTGAGTACAACCCATCTTTTGCATGTTTTGCCTATTTGCATTCTCAGTTGTTGTATACACATGTACCAGAGTTAACTTGATGAACCTTGTTGATGAATTTTGCTTTTATGATTCTTTCATTCACTGGTGTATCAGTGATCTTGCTGCCTCTTTTCACATCATGATGGCAACTCCGTCTTCTCTCCCTGAATAGATTATTGTCTTTCCATCATCTAATTGTATTTTACTTTGACATGTCCAGTGAGTCCAGTGAACTCCCATTATTTGTGTTCTTTGTTTTTCTCATTTCTCCTTTCTGCTTACGCTGCGTTTCTTCCTTGATAGAGTGTCCGCACATTCCAGTTACCTATTTTGATTTGGGGATTTGGGAATGTCTTTATCGGCCTCTGCGTTTCCTTTCGGCTTACACTGGGATGTGTCATGTTGGCACTCCTGTCTGAGAAGGACACAGCATCCCCAGCGCTGATCGGGTTTGTTCTGCTTCTGGTTTGTGTAATCAGCTCTCTTTCTAGCGTGATGGCTGATTGGCCCAATGCCCAACCTCCTCTCTGGAGGGCCGGTTTTCTGTCAGGGTATACTCCCTTAGACAACTGCAACCCTTTGCTGACTAGCTCCATCTGCTCGGTTTTACATTTGAAGTTGACCTCTTCTGGATGGGCAGCCTTGCTGGGCTTATGACCCTCTTATGACCCATGACTGAGGCAAGGTTGATGAGTGCAGGGCATGTCCACATGCACTGCATCTTTGGGGCCTTTTCTGCTCCGCGAGATTCCCTACAGTCTAGTCTGATTCCGTGAGGAAACCTTTTCCCATGCATTGCCATGAGAAGGCAACGTAGGCGTCTTGGTAATGTAGAGGCTGTGTTTTGGCAGGAAAGCCTTACGCACTCGGTTCTCGCTTTCGTAGTACATTGCTAGCCAGCAGCAGTATAGTTGCATATACCACACTAGGAACATATCATTACCCCGTATGCTTTGAAAATGCTTTGTCAGAAGTAGACCACGATATCGGTGCCACCTATGTTGTTTAATTGTTTATTATTCGCTTCTATATTGTTTGTTGTGTGGTAGAGCATATGCAACCTTCTACTCTCTAATAGCCATAGCTTCAAGTGGAATATGTCTTGCAATAAAAATATCCATTATTTTTTTGGGGGAACTTCTCTGTTTTCTTTCTATCCTTTTTAAGGTATTGGCTTTTCATTGTAAATACTTGGCCGTACTGAATTCAACACGTCGTCTCATTGTGATAAAAGAGCTACTGCCAGACTCTGCCTCTTAGCTGTTATTGATTTGTTTTTCATGAAGGTGTGTTGTACAGTGGGGGACTTGTCCAGGAAGGAGAGAGAGAGAGAGGGGTGGTATGACATTATCACATGGATCTCAGCTGTAAGAACCAGCCAGTGTGTCAGTGCCAGGCCGCTGTCATGCTGGAACTGTGGGCGGTAACTGGAGACCCCAGCATTCCTACTCACTGACCCTCAAGATCCTCGTCAGGGGAGAATATGAACAAAAGAGTTGGAACAATTGCCAAGATCCTCAGACTCTAATTCTAGACACTTTTTTTTCGCGGCCACCAAATATACTTTGCTTTTTTTTTTAAAACTAAATTCTTTTTCAGAATGACTTTGGTGGTAGAGTTTTTTAGTTTTATTTCTGTTGACAGTTACACATCACCAGTGATAATCTTTTATTTGAAACCGGTCAAGGGATGTAGCATTTTTTGCAGTGACTTCCCCTCTCCTGTTCAGGTCTGGTTGAAGGATTTGCCTTGCCATTGCATGAAAGGAGCAGCCTGTTTGTTGTGTATTTTGAATAAGAGATGGAGGAACATTCAAAGACTGTGCAAAAGTCATTATACATAACCGACACATGCTACCAACTCCATGCCCAAACCTCTTCCATGTCACGAAGGTTTGATGAGGCGTAAGCTTCAGCCTTTCACAAGAACAAGGCTTTGTGTGCTCATTAATGTTAAGTTGTATGGACCATGGCACTGCAAGCGTCTGCTTGTTAAAACTGCTCATTCTTGTACGTTTATTTGTGAGGCAAAAAGGGGGCTTTGCATTCTGCACATCAAACGTTTGCCATATTGCTTTCAAATGCGGTCTGGAGTCTGGGTCCTGGAGGTGAAATGCCTTTTATATTTCAGTAGTGCTCTAATCAGCCCCATCCTTGCCTGACCAGTACTGCAGCTTCGCAATTCAAAAAGTCTGATGTGTGTGGAGTGGTGGGGGTGTGGTTAGTCTGGGTATGTCCTTGGGGGGTTTAAATCAGGGCTCAAACAGACGTCTGTTTCAGAGAGACATGGCCTTGTGTGATGGGTCCATTTATTTGATGGAAGGTCACGCATGTCAGGGCTCTAGTATGAGGCTGTGGGACATTCAGGGATTTTTTCAAATCAGAGGTGCTGGCTTGCATAATCAGTTTCCACAGTTTGTGCTATTTGATAGCCATTGCCATACAACCACAATAATAGTAGCAGAGAGCACATTTGAGGCTGTTGTGTGTACAAATATGTAGTATGCCAAGCAGTTGGCCCGATTCCAAGTGATTAACCTGAGATGTTAATGTGACAAGGTGTGTGCATGACCTGACAGAAAACATACCGTCAGCTCCTTGAAGAAGAGGGCAGTCTAGGTGTCACGGGAGCCAAGCTCTTGAGGAGAGCTCTTAAAGTGCAGCTGGCAGTCAAACTGCTTTAGGCCACACTTAAAAGGGTGTTGGTTAATTATTGTTAGTAGTAAAGTATTATTTATTTACTTATTGGACAGAGGTGTTATACTTTTTGGGTGAGTAGATTTGAATGATACAGCAAACCAACATATTAAGGATGGCCTTAATACAATTTGAATGCATCCTGACCTTACATTGTGAAAGATGGAAGACAAGTCTTTCTATTGTTATTACTCCCTGACTGGTGTTGGATCATGTTTTTGTTGGCTGTAGAATATTCCAGTGTTTTTGCAGAATAAGTAACTTCAGCTCCTGCTGCTGAGCTTTGAGCAATACTTTCAGTTGAACTTGGTCCAAGATGCCACTTCAGCATAACCAAACATTTCAGGGAATCTCATTACCCACGGTGCTTAGGACAGGACCTTTGGGGACTATTTTGAGTGGTTGTTAAAAATTCATGGTGTAGATAGAATGCATTGTGTTCATCTCCCCCCAGACAGTCATGTTTTACCCTTTCAGATGTTTAATTTTATCTGGTAAAATGCAAAGAATACAAATATATAGTAAAATGTTGTATTTGCTGTGAAAAAAAAACTATAAAGAGTTTACAACACGTATCTTGGAAGGTAGTGTGCCCAGAATTAGTACTGGTGGAATGATTAATGATGTAATAAATAAAATAGCATATAGCATATAGAGTATAATAAACATAATCATAATAGATTGAGATGGTTGAAAATGGAGTACGCAAAGACCCAATGGACAGCCGACTTGGTGGAGAAAGTAAAAGTGGTGTTTTGTTATAGCATATCTGTTTGTTATAGGCAAAGTAGTAGAGTTTTTTTTCCCGTTATGCTGTTGTTTAGTTTAGACATTAGACATTAGAAACAGTGTTAACTACAGTACGTCAATATTTTTAGACCACCTCTTCAAATCGTTTTCCCTTCATAAAGAACATTACATAATAGTCTAAAGCTTTTCATTTGAAAATTATTTGGAAAAGGATTTTAACTTTTACTGTGTTTGACAGCCGACACTAGCCTAATGGAAGTCTTATGAGCTATATAACATGTCAAGCTTTTTCCAATGGCTGGAAAATAATCGATAAAACATTTACATTTTGCAAAATAAACAGGGTCTCCTCTTAGGTTGATCAAGCAATGATGAAGTTACACTGCTCATACAGAATTCAGTGTTTCATAGAAACCCTTTGCTATTTTGCTTAAGTAGCTCAACTACACGTTACCTGGTAAGAGCCAGTACCATTTGGCATTCCTTGCTTCTTATATCTATAGATAGCTACATTCAGCGAAGAAGAATGTCGGGGTCAGAGCCAATCAGTGGCAGAGTAGAGGTGGGTCTTCGCAGAACAGGGGGCGTTTCTAGGGACTCTGGCGGCCCGAAGCAAAAGTCTGACCGTGGGGCCCTCTGACCCTCCATGGGCCCTCTAACCATACTCCCTGATCCCCACCGTCTACACACCATGGGCCTTCTAACCATACTCCCTGATCCCCACCGTCTACACACCATGGGCCTTCTAACCATACTCCCTGATCCCCACCGTCTACACACCATGGGCCTTCTAACCATACTCCCTGATCCCCACCGTCTACACACCATGGGCCTTCTAACCATACTCCCTGATCCCCACCGTCTACACACCATGGGCCTTCTAACCATACTCCCTGATCCCCACCGTCTACACACCATGGGCCTTCTAACCATACTCCCTGATCCCCACCGTCTACACACCATGGGCCTTCTAACCATACTCCCTGATCCCCACCGTCTACACACCATGGGCCTTCTAACCATACTCCCTGATCCCCACCGTCTACACACCATGGGCCCTCTGACCCTACTCCATGATCCCACCGTCGGGTATTCGTTGAAGTGAACCTTTTATTTTTAAAAGTACAGAATAAAGTGCAGATTATATTTGATGTACTGTAGAGGTGGAAGGTGAAGGTACTAATTCATAAAATAAAATAGAATATGTGTGGACACCTTATACAGAATAATGTAAGAAGATATTTTGGTTTGGAGAGTACAATGCCATGACAGTTCACATCCACCTATAGGTCTACTTTTAAGATCTTAATGATATTCTTAATCTTGCAAAGTCTTAAGCCTTGGCTACATCCTAGGTTATGCTAAGGCTTTGTACACTGTCAGACCTAAACAACCATATTACATACAGTATCTGCCATTAAAAAACAGTTATTAAAAACAGATGGCAGTGTAGGAATAAACTGTAGCAGCCAGAGTGTTTATGCAAACTCCTTACACCTAGCAAGCTAAATAGCATACACTCATTATTATCTACAGGGACAAATTAAACCATTGCCATACCTACTTCTGTCAACATAACAGATTCTTACTAACCACTGTTTTGACCTAAATGGTCGCACTCTGAAGCCCTGTTAAGGAGATATGCTTATACTACCAAACAGACAATATTATGTTAGGTCAAAAGCCGACATGATGAGGATGCTTTAAGTATCAGTGCACCATGTGCATCAGGGCTGCTCATCTCCTCATTTCTCACAGTTTCCAGGCTCCTTAGGTTTACTGATAGCATTTAAGGAAGAGAGAAAGAAGACACTGAGAAAGAGAATCTATACTTCCAGTGTGAAAGAAAAAAAGACAGAAAGAAAGAAAGAAAGGGAGAGAGAGAGAGAGAGAGAGAGAGAATGCAGCCGGCTCCTGTAGTAAAAGGACTTACATTTCCTGTGTGTCCAGTTTCAACAGGTGCAGCACACACACACACACACATACTCACACAGGCACACGGAACAGGTACAAGAGGAAGTGATGTCAATCAATGGGAGAACAGGTTAGTTGAGTGAAGGTGAGCCAGGAAGCAGCTTGCGCTAATATCTTTACATGAGTTGGAGGCTACTTGTGTTACAGCCCAGCTGAAGGGAGGCAGTGAATTCATGGGAACCTATTGAATATCCGACTCTCTTGCCAGTTGACTCTTCAAGGACTAGGGACCTGACAATGGAAGCCACTCGAGACTTCCAAGCTCACCCAGCCCAGCGAGGTAAATGTTTGCGTTGCCTCACTTCTCCTCAGTAATGACTGACTGTAGCTGCAGCGCTACATTTGCTCTCTGCCTCGTGGTGCAATAGGCTTTCTCCACTCTCTCAGTATGTACCAGTGTAGAAGGAGGCACTTTCTCTTTCTGACAGTCTTGCAGGGGAGGCTGACCCCCTCTGTCTCTAATAACACTCATTTGAGGGAAGAGAGGGGGAATAGATGAGCACGGGGCTGTACCAGCACTGCTTCTCTCGCTCTCTGTGTCTAGCCACTGTTTCTGCAGTATCTACAGAGGGAGATCACGAAAGAAGTAAGATTGTTGTTTTGTATGAGGATAAAAAAAAAAAAAACGGTTTCTCCTCAACTCCTTTGAGATCTATGAAGTCTGTCACATTTGTGTGTTTAAGGGTTAGACATCATGTCATGTTTTTCTATTTCCACCTGCTGTTGGTGTTTCAGTGCTTGAACACCTGTATGTATTGTGCCTTGAGTCAACACTTCAAGTTGTTTTAGTGGTAGTACAACTGCTGTTTGTTGTCCTTCCTGTTGCTCTGAAAAGAAATGCTCTTAGCCCTCTCGTTTACACGGTGGAAGATGGCATATACTGTAGTGGTTGGATTCAGTGACAGTTTTCCCTTCACAGGTCATTGTCTATGAAGAACACCGGATGCGTTCTACCTTTATTAAGCGGATTACACAGTGACAGATTCCTGACATTAGTTGAAATATAAGAATTAAGAAAAACACCTGGTGTGTTTTACATGGGATGGGATATCTAGCTGTTCCGTTCATTCGGTCATTTACTCCCTCATTAACTAATCCAGACATCCGGACCACTCGCCAGCCTCTATAATCCTGCCTCATGAACGTATACTCCACAACACACACATGCACACGGTCACACACACTCACTCCAACGGGGAAATACTCGATGAGTCCTACTACAGGCAGACTTAAGCTTTCTTGTCCTCGCCTCACCTTGTGCAGGTGTGTGTAACTTGTAAGGAGGCTGTTCTTTATTCTCTCTTTTGTGCAGGTGTGTGTAACTTGTAAGGAAGCTGTTCTTTATTCTCTCGTTTGTGCAGGTGTGTGTAACTTGTAAGGAAGCTGTTCTTTATTCTCTCTTTTGTGCAGGTGTGTGTAACTTGTAAGGAGGCTGTTCTTTATTCTCTCTTTTGTGCAGGTGTGTGTAACTTGTAAGGAGGCTGTTCTTTATTCTCTCTTTTGTGCAGGTGTGTGTAACTTGTAAGGAAGCTGTTCTTTATTCTCTCTTTTGTGCAGGTGTGTGTAACTTGTAAGGAAGCTGTTCTTTATTCTCTCTCTTGTGCAGGTGTGTGTAACTTGTAAGGAAGCTGTTCTTTATTCTCTCTTTTGTGCAGGTGTGTGTAACTTGTAAGGAGGCTGTTCTTTATTCTCTCTTTTGTGCAGGTGTGTGTAACTTGTAAGGAGGCTGTTCTTTATTCTCTCTTTTGTGCAGGTGTGTGTAACTTGTAAGGAAGCTGTTCTTTATTCTCTCTTTTGTGCAGGTGTGTGTAACTTGTAAGGAAGCTGTTCTTTATTCTCTCTCTTGTGCAGGTGTGTGTAACTTGTAAGGAAGCTGTTCTTTATTCTCTCTCTTGTGCAGGTGTGTGTAACTTGTAAGGAAGCTGTTGTTTATTCTGTGGCAAATGGTGCCCGCATATTTGCATTCCTTACAGATAGCTCATTAATTCCACTCTCCTAATCTCATAGGTGGATAATAGAAACAGAGGTGCACACATTTCCCTGCTTGGGTATTTAGAAGCTAGGTCACCTTGTATACACTTGTTAGATTGACAAAGCACGCTTGGCTGTTTTTTTTAGTACTCCAGCTGACAGGTCAAAGGTGAATGCTTGATCAGTTTCTGAATGAAAATTCACTTTCCTTGTTTTGCGCACAGGAATAAGGGAAAGGAAGAAGCCATTATAGCTATGGCACAATTTTGTGTGACATCATGAGATGTTGAATGTACTGTATGCGGTTTTGTAGATATGGGATACGTCTGTTGAAAAGCCACATATACTGTAGCTTCATAGATATAAGGATTTTTTTTTTTTTTGTGTGCCATCAATAGGAGCGGATTTTTGAACCCCCCTGCGGAGCGAATCTTACGTTAGAGGACTAATGATCTAACTCAGCCTGTGCCAACCCCTGCTATGCACTCGAACACTTTTTTTTTCTTGCTCGAAGATCAAATCAACTTTCCAGAGAGACCCTATCACTTCACTCTTGTTCATCCATTTTCTTTCCTTTTGAAATGTGATCGGTGGTCTTTTTTTAGTCACAATAGCGAAACCTGTAGTTCTGAGACCCTGGTACCTCACCACATTGAGCCTTTGTTATCGGCCCAGACTGCCTTGTTCATTATCATTGAGGCATTGATAAGCTAAGCCCCCTCGGCAGGCAGCTTCACAAAGGCAAACAGATACCTTATAGTGATCCTGCCTCCTACCCCTACTGCTAGCTAGAACCTGCTACTGGCCGTCATGTGCACATTAGACAGGATAGGCTACTGTTTCTGCATCCACTTTAGTGCAAAAGAGAGTGACAGGCTCAAACCGCCTCCCCTCCCTCCATCTAACTCTTCTAATCTGAGTTTCTCTCCAGATGCAGTTTTTGGCAGGTAATTTTGCATGAAAAAAAAAAAGTATGCAGAGATTGCCTTTTATAAGCTCAGTGGTTGGCATCAGAATTTTATGAGAGTTAGATGGAAATCTCAATTTTCTACCTGTCACTCCCTACCTTATTTATTCATTCACTCTCTCTCCCTTATTTATTTATTTGCCCTTATTTTCCAGTCGGCGTGCATTCACTCACTATCCCGGCACTGCTTTGTTCCTTCCTCTATGTCAGTCTCAGTTAGGGATGATATTTGTGTGTGTTCAGAACACGGCAGTGGAAGCAGCTTGCATGGAACACCCAGACTTAATTCACACCATGTCACCCTGCATTTCCTGCTCTGGTTGGCTGCTAGGGATCAAACACAGGGGAGAGAGTGCCATTCAGGAAGTGGGAGTTATCATGACAACCCTGGAACTGGGATGAGATGTGTCTCTGGGTTCAAAATAGGTGGAGTGAACTATTCTTGTGGCGTATTATGGCTGATTTCGATCCTTCTCGCAGGGGCCTGTAGTGTTACACGTCTGAACTGTCAGCTCAAGCACCTGGTTTATTTATGATTTTCCTGAGCCAGCTGGACTAGTGAGGGAAAAATAATGTATCCACTCTCTTTTTTTTTCAAGGTTAGAATAAAGTCTCCATGGATCTGTAATGGATTTGTCGAGTCTGTAATAGAGTTTGAATCTGGGAAAAGCGAGAAGTTGCCAGGAGATTTGGAACAGAAAAACCAAACGAATATTTGAACAGCTGCAACGTCCTGTTTCATAAAATAAGCGCAAAGCTGCTTTTAGACTTTCTGTCTCTCTCTCTCTCTCTCTCTCTTTCTATCTTCTCTGCATGCTCTCTCTTTCACTCTCGCGTACACTGCTCTATTTTTACTTCCCTCCATGCAGAGTATTTAGATATGTCAATTTAAGTAGATATAGATGTGAAGAGCCCCTAACGTGTCTCATTTTAGAGCATCTCAAATGGATGCAGTCTCTCAAACTGAGAGCATCCTCTCATTCTCATTTAGTCTGACTTATCCTCGGCACACTAAATCCCCTGGAAACATTCTGAATGCACATACATACAAAAAAAGCTTTTCATGCCAAATGCACGGAGGTTATTTGCTGACTATAAGGGACTTGACTGTAAGGGAGTTGCTTGGGGATATTTTAATGAAT
Source organism: Clupea harengus (assembly GCF_900700415.2). Classification (NCBI taxonomy): domain Eukaryota; kingdom Metazoa; phylum Chordata; class Actinopteri; order Clupeiformes; family Clupeidae; genus Clupea; species Clupea harengus. Next base: position 3,842,737 of record NC_045161.1, on the reverse strand, counting down.
AATCATTCTCACGTCCCCTGTTTGTGAAATAGTGTAACTGTACAAGCAGGCCTTTGCTTAATGTGTCAGTGAAATAGAGGTCAAGGAAGAAGCACTTATGTTGGCGGAAAAAAGCCAGTCTGTTGACAGGCTGCCATTTATGGGTTCTAGTCTAGTCATTTGCCTACTTATGGCTGAAGAGTGGTTCATTAGTCGCATTTTACTTAATTTGCAGATTCTCACTCGGTGTGACCCAGTTAACCCAAATCAAACGTGTTGAGACCTGCTGTCTCACTTAAAGTAATTTGGGGTCACTTGTCTCACACAAGTGTCATGGTATGCACTAATGTCAGCCTCTCTGATGCCCTTAATGAACATGCACACACACTCATAGAACTCCAGAGCTCATTTAGCATTTGCACTCACAGACATACGAATTTATCGGTGAAACGATACATTTGTAATGTTTTTATATACATACATACATTTAATAGTATATATTTGTGTGTATATTTATGTGTATATTTGTGTGTATATTTATGTGTATATTTGTGTAGCAGTCACAACCTTGCAGTAATAATACACCGGCCTGTCATCAGTTTCACATCCTTGATTTGCTGGAATCTGTATATTGTGTTAATGTGATGGTGGCGAACCTTTGCTGATGTTGAATTAACAAGACAATTCAGAACGACTAGAATTGTAGCCTTTTGATAATCTCTCAGAGGGCGATTTTTAGATGGAACCAAACTAAATGGAATAGTGCCATTACAAAACAGCAAATATTCTGGCACGAGGCGGTTGGAGACGTGTTGAAATGAAGCGTGGTGAGGCGCTGAGTCACCCACACACTGCTGTGCCGGCGCTGTCGTTACACCAGACCCCGCTTTACACGCGACTCGCTCTGGCGCTGGGATTTTAATGATGCCAGCAGCTGAAGCCACGCTTATCTCCGGATGTCTAATTAAACAGCCCTGACATGACGCCGACTAATTGATTACCCTCCATGATCAAATGACAAAGAAAAAGAAGAGGAGACTCTAAATAGATTCCTTCCCCTTCTCTTGTGAGCCCCACTTCATGGAGTCAACCAGCTCATTTATTTATTTTTGCATGTGATTTGTCTGTGCTCTGAGGGGGAAACTTGAGCTCTTCTCCCGTTTTAACCGACGGATGACGCCTTACTGCAAAGGTCAGAGCAGTCAGGGCTTTGTATTTGCCACTGTCCTCTGGTTTCGCTGTGCAAAAAGACAAAGGGTACGTATTCTGCGTGCTGTCAGACATAACTACACTGTGCCTTTTAACTCAGACATAACTACACTGTGCCTTTTAACTCAGACATACCTACACTGGGCCTTTTAACTCAGACATACAGTACCTACACTGTGCCTTTCAACAGAATTTTCATGGTCAGTGGACATTTCTTGAGCAGCTCTGGTTCTGGTGTCCACTGTATGTCTGGCCTGTGTTATAACAGGCCTCGAGCTGCCACTGTGCAGCAGTGTTCCTTGTGTCTCTGTCTCCACCTATCACCTGTTTCTGCTTATCTTGTTTATCATCCTGTTCATTGACTATTGAACACCTGCCCCTTGTTGTTTCTGTCCTATGGTCTGCTTCCTGTTCAGTTTCCCTGTATGTTTAAGCCCTGGTGTTTGACCAATTCTTGGTCTGTCGTTGACTGTGTTGGCACCATACTGTTAGACTGCTCACTTATATTTTGATCCAGCCCTGTACCAGTATGTTTGTCTTTATTGTAAGTAAAGATTCTTCTTAGTGTTTAAACCTTGCCTACGTATTTTGCACGTTGGTCCTGCAGTCTGTTACAGCCTCACATGCACAAATAGGGTAAGCAGCATAGCATGGCCTTTTGAGCTATTTTTAGGAGGGGGGGGGGAGACCTTTGTTTCTCCCTTTGTTTAATGAGCAGACACTTCTTTTGATGATTGCCAAGGTCCTTGACTCATCATCTCATGTTCTTCTCTGTAGATGGGAATATCAGCGGGAACGTTGGGAGGGAAAATCACAAATGAGACCGCCTCTGTGGGCTCTGCTTTCATTTTCCCATGGAGTGTTGCTTTTCAGACGGCTATGTTTGCTGAACTCGGTGACGTGCCTCTACAAAAGCCTCTCGCAGCATGCAATTATCCCCACTGACTGATTTCTTCTCAAGATCCCTAATTACATCTGCTTTTGGGCACTGCTGCACTCATTTTAATTCAGCAATTGGGACCTTGTCATCAGAACTTGTACAAATAATGTAAATAATAGTGTTGCAGGTGATTATAGTCATTAATTAGAGTCTTTGGATAAGTGAGGCAGTCAAACACTTGTGCTTCTCTGTAGTGTACTGCTTAGGTTTAACTGATTCAAAATTCAAAAGCACACTTTGTACTCTCCTGTTGGAACAAAACTGATGCCATAAAAAGAAATCAGTTTCCTATTTGACATTACTCAAGCTATGCCAATTGTCAAATGGATGTGTAGCAAAGATTGAATGCTTGAACCACTAGAGATGTTTGCATGAGGGGTCTGTTTGATGTCTCTCTCTGATATGAACATGGATAACTTCTTAAATGGTGGATTAGAGTCTATATTCTGTGTTTGTTATTATGGCCACATTCTTACACTCCTGTTAATTGAATTGTTTTTCTTGTAGATCCATTTTCTGAGTGGGTGGCATTGTTTTGTTGTGTTCTCTGTTCTCCCTGCTGCAGTATGCAGTGGAACAAAAGGGCTGTGATAAAAGAAACGGAGAGAGGAAGTCAGAGGACTGTGTATGTGTGTGTCCGCACGCACAAGATCTTTTAAAAACCTGTGCCTTTGCATTGACTGATTGATTCTAAGAGCCTGTATGAATAATTGACAGCGTGTGGATTTTTATTCTTCATTTGTGGCAGGAAATATCATGCTAGACTGAACAATACCCTTTCACCCCAAACCATGCTGTGTCTCAAGAGAAGAAAGAAATATAAGGGGCTCTTAAGATGGTAGCTTTTAGCTTGAAGACCGCACAGACCACTGAATTTGCAAAAAAAAAAAAAAATAGTGGCCAGGTCCTGATAAAAGAATGGAACCGATTCATATTATCTATTTATTATTTATTTAGCTAGCCTTTTTTTAAATCTCTAGAATCGTAATGTGGGTCATTTCCCTCCATTTCCTCTGACGGCCCAAGCGTGGTCTTCTGAAATACATTTTTTACCCATTGCTCTTGAAGGGCACACGCACTCAGGTGTGGCACATAGCAGGCGGGGAAATAGGGTGTTAATTTGCACCGTTGTTAGTGAGGGACTCAATGCTATCTGCGTAGGTGTGAGAGAATGGGGACCCTGTGTGTGTGTGTGTGTGTGTGTGTGTGTGTGTGTGTGTGTGTGTGTGTGTGTGTGTGAGTGTGTGAAAAACAAGAGGAGAATGCCCTCTAGCAGAGCCCATTGCTACTGTCTCCTTGGTGGTAATGAGCCTCTCTCTGGTACACACACACACACACACACACACACAACCCTATTACTGTGAGTGCTGAGACACACCTGTCAGCGCCCTAATGAGGATTGTCCTTGGCTATGTGTTTTTTTTGCAGGTGTGTTGGGTTTTGGAACCCTTATGATGTGTGTTTGTGTGTTTTTGTTATTTAGTCCAAAATACTAATTTCATAATGCTATTTGTACTGCATTGCCAACTAATCAGTTGTGAAGCAATGCCATAGAGATACTGTGTTCCTTATTTGTCACTGTATTTAAGTAGATTTAGTTTTGCTTGAGATTTTTGTCTTAAGTAGACTTTTTTTCCTCAGTGATGCCAATGTTTGTCTCTAAGTGCATTTCATATGTTTGGTTGGATATTGCGAGTGGTAAAGAGTCGTAAAGAGTTGTCTCAAAACGGTCTGAATCACAGGCCAATTCTAAACGGGATCATTACCTCAGACCACCATCACAAAGCGTTCCTTGGCTTTGTTCTGTGACACAATGCACAGCGTAAATGGTCTTGTCTGTGAGTTGTGGTGCACAGACAGTCTCGTGTAGCTCGGGGCCAGTTGTAATTGATGACTATGGATGTGCTCACTGGAGTAACAAGAGAAACCTCCAATTCATTTGGTATGAATTCAAACATATTCATTATTTGTGACGGCTTTTCTGATTTCACTTGCTGTCCCATGACAACATTCTACATACAGTTTTAGCTGCAGCACAAAGAGACAGCCATATTGTCATTTCATGTTCACTTATATACATATATAATATATATATAAATACATATATTTTTTTTTACTGAGGCTAAATGAAAGTGGATCAAGTCATCACTGTTTCAAAACAGTCACAGCACTGTTGCATATCAACATGATTGATAACTGCAACCCCAGCTGTGGGTCCATTGGAAACATTCTGTCATTTTGTAGAGGAGGAAATAAAAGGTTAGTTGTGGCACACTTCATTTTTTTCCATCCGTGGTTTGTTTTTTCTCAGTAGCCATTACACTGGGATGAGAAAACCATGTCAAAGATTCATTTTCGAGGTAGAGGTGACACCATCTCCCAGGTGGGGTTCCCTGACCTTTGGCCTGCATCTTCAGGTGGCTGTCAACAAAGTGTCATTCTGTCTCTTTTTCTTTTTCGTTTTTCCCTTGACAGTCACTGAAATGACAAGATCCTCTCCCACACCAAGACCACCATCCACACATGAAGTGGAAGTGATTGACAGGGGTACACTGAGAAATGTATAGCCTCTTTACGCTTTCCCCAAGTAAGAACCCTTAAAAAACTCAAGACTGGACCCCGGTCTTATCTTCTCCAAGCACCTGCGTCTGAACCATTTTAGCATTCACAGTTTGTGCCTCATAAATATGTGGCAGTGCTATTTGTAGTGCTTTTAGAGCAGAATTTTCGGGGGTTACAGAGTTTAGATACACAGCACTTTTGGCTTTGTGCCTCACATTTACCATTCCCCTTCTACTCCTCTTTATCTGTCCTGATAATATTTGGTCACAATTCTGATCCTTCTAGGTGTATAAACAGTTTCTAAGCTAAGGGCACTTTCTACTGTCAAGAGTCATAGCACTTATTCTGCTTTTCCTTGACATCCATTTGCTTGAAGAACTGCTCACATATAGTACATTTAGAGGGACATCGCAAGGACATTTTAACATATGAACTTTACGCGGTCCTTTCCCAGGATCAGTGGGATTCTTCTCCTGTAGTCTTGTTGTGTTTATGACAACACTTCAAGCTTCATGTGAAACCTGATTGAGGTCTTCATCAGAAATGATATCGTTTCATAAGGGAGGAATTAGCAAACATATTTTTTGGTTGTAGGGAATGATTTGCTTTGTTATTTTCGTATTCCATGATCTGCATCTTCAATTCAACGACGAGAATACCCACAGCACTAAGGTTGTGAAAATATAATCTTTTTCATGCTGACTTTCCTGAATGCCCATCAAGGACTTCTGACTTTTACTCAGAGTAGGATGAAGTCTATTCCTTCACTTTCATGATATCACTGACTGACTGGCTGAGAACAGTTCTTGATCAAATGAAGTTTATTCATGGGTGAAATCATTAGCCAGGATATGCATTTTGAGTTTTAATTTTCCACCAAGACTAATCACTCTGATATTGACAAAACCTCCCCAAACTCCTGCCTTCCCCAAAGGACACAGACATTATAATAATTTAGGAAGTCTGCCAAAATGTTCATGGTGCAACTGGAAAAGGAATCATCATGGAAAACATGTTCAACAAGCATTTAACAACCATTATGGGTCTTAATTGTGTACCATTAATGATGTAAGGGAAGGTTTTAGGGAAGTGTTTTCTGCATACTAAACAGTAACCACCATTGCAAGGTGACATTATCTTTCAAAATGTACATTTCTATTCCAACAAGAATGGAAATTGAATTGGCACTCTCAACCAACCTATGTAAATGCAAGTATATGAAGATATGTCATTTCACCCTTGGTTACTGTACTGTAGAATTATGTCAGGTCTGGGTATAAGATTAGTGACATGGTCACTGGTAACTGTAAATCGAACTAGTAGGCTTCTGCTGTTAAACCCTTTAAAACCTATTAATGATCATAAATTGAAACTCTATTTAAATATTTTTCTAATTGTTCTGAGAATGATCCATTTAGCAAATATTTTGTTTACATCTTTTATATATGTCTGTTGTTACTACCTAGCTCAACCTGCAGATGAACACACTTAAAACAGACAGAAGAACATTTATGGAAGATTGGATGGAAGTAGATATAGTCTAACTGGTTGCTAAGATACAGTAGGACTTCTCCATAGGGCAATGGAAATTCATTTATGAATCAGATTAATTTACAGTTTACAAATCTATGAAATTGATAAAATAACAGCCTTAAGTAACAGCCAATATGTTCCTTATTTGTGTGTGTGTGTGTGTGTGTGTGTGTGTGTGTGTGTGTGTGTGTGTGTATTGTAGTCATTCACTCTAGTTGTGTTATGCAGCAGAATGAGAAAGCCTGGCTACTCTGAAAATACATATATTTCTGCTCTGATGTAACATGGTTTTCACTGATAATAACTAACTTTCGCGTTGGACCATCTCAACGTCTCGTCTACTGGCAGATAATGCTTTATCCCGGTTTACCAAAGATCACCATACAAAAATATCAGTAGGCTGTATTAGCTGCTAACAGTGCGGTTTGTAACCTTTTAAAATACAAATATATTCATATGTCGCCCAGATAACCATCAACAAAGTATTTTTCCATGCTGTGGATCCAATGAATCTTACATGTGGTAAGCAGAAAAATTCACCTCAGTGCCAAAAATGTCGGTGCCACTCTGTCTTTGCTGTTGCTGTTGAAAGTTATTGGTTCTATGGCTCATTTTGTGTATAGTGTTGTGTTTTTATAGGTCATCTGCATATGTCTGCAGATGCACCAAATAAGCCTCAACAAAGCCCATCACATCACACAGTCCACCGAGCGCAGCCGAACGTGTTTCGCTAGCATCAGGACCACTGTCAGTGTTTGGCACCACTGCCACACTGGCAACAGGTCCCCTGCTCATGATTCAAGAAGGAGGGACAGTAGTCCCTCCCCCCCCCCCCCCCCACACACACACACACTCACACACAAATGTACCCAGCACCCCCTCTCCCTCCCTTACTCCTTCATCCCTTATCAGACCCTTGCAATCTGTTTCTGTGGCTTTGAAAGCGACCAGGTCAAGCGTGCGGTCTAATCTAAATTTAATTCAGCTCACCACCCGGGGAGTTTGTAGTGAGGGTGGGAGGTCATTTTTTTCTCCCTCTCCTCTCTCCCCTATCCTTTCATTCTATCATGGTTACCCACTGATGGGCAGCTTGTCTAGTTTGAGGCCAGCAGAAACCAGGGAGAATACGCTGGGTCACACAACACTGCACAGAACTTGTGCCACTGCACAATACTCGTGCAGAATCTGCCTGTTCATCGTTTTGACAGTTTGATTCATGAGATGATGTGGTTGCTTGAAATTTAAGGTTTGAGTATGCATGAAATAATATATGTACGGTGGCAGCACAGCTGCTGATATATTTATCTTGTTTTATCGCAATCTAATATGTAGTCAGATATTAGCATGTTGCAGAAAATATAGACAAAAGATGCTGACTGGATTCCATTCATGTGTTTAATGATCGTTACATTTCACATAGCATGCATATCTTTCTTTCTAAGTCAAAGAGAAGAATGAAAATGCTAACCCAATGGTGATAACCTTGGTGATAAATGGTGATTAAATATCTGATCATGTAATGTTAACATTAAAATATATGACAGGTAGAGATGGTATCCACTGTCATAAGCAGTGTCAGGTATCCTAGCAACGTAGGAAGTTCTGCTCATGTCACTCCCACCAACTTTGATGTTCTGGGGATACATTTTGATCATTAATGATATACAGAGCATTCAGAAAGTATTTCGACCCCTCACCTTTTTAAACATTTTGTGATGTTGCAGCCTTATTCTGATGCATTTATATTTATTTTAATACCCCATAATGACAAAGCAAAATGTTTATTAAAAAGGAAAAAACCTGAAATATCACATTGACAAATATTCAGACCCTTTACTCAGTACTTAGTTGAAGCACCTGTGGCAGCGATGACAGCCTTGAGTCTTCTTGGGTAAGATGGGACAAGCTTTGCACATCTGGATTAGGGGATTTTCTGCCATTCTTCTCTGCAGATCCTCTCTAGCTGTGTCAGGTTGGATGGGGACTGTAGATGGCCCTTCCTGAGTTGTCTTGGCTGTGTGTTTAGGGTTCATTGTTCTGTTGGAAGGTGAACCTTTGGCTCAGTCTGAGGTCCTCAACCTGGTTTTCAGTAAGGATATCTCTGTAGTGTGCTCCATTCAGCTTTCCCTCCACCCTGACCAGGCGCCCAGTTCCTGTCGCTGAAAAACACCCCCACAGCATGATGCTGCCACCACCATGCTTCACCGTTGGGATGGTATTGGGCAGGGGATGAGCAGTGCCTGGTTTCCTCCAGACATGACGCTTAGAATTGAGGCCGAACATTTCAATCTGGGTTTCAACAGATCAGAGAATCTTGTTGAGATTCTTGAGAGTCCATTAGGTGCTTTTTAGGTGCTAACTCCAAACAGGCTGTCCTGTGTCTATCGCTGCGGAGAGACTTCCGTCTGGCCACTCTGCCAGAAAAAGCCCAGATCGGTGAAGTATTGCAGTCATGGTTGTCCTAGAAATTTCTCCCATCTCCACACAGTATCATCAGCCAGAGTGACCATCAGAGTGACCATTGCTCCGTTTTGCCTGGCGGCCAGGAATAGCAAGAGTCCTGATTGTTCCATACTTCTTCCATTTAAGAATTAAGGAGGCCACTGTGCTCTTGGGAAACTTCAATGCAGCAGAACATGTTTGGAGCCTTCCCCAGATCTAGGCCTCGACACAATCCTGTCTCTGAGCTCTACAAGCAGTTCCTTTGACTTCTTGGCTTGGTTTTTGCACAGTCAGCTGTGAGACCTTACACAGACAGGTTTGTGCCTTTTCAAATCATGTGCAATCAATGAAATTTAGCAAAAGGTGGATTCCAATCAAGGTGTAGAAACATCTCACAGATGATCAAGACAAATAGGAGGCACTTGAGCTAAATGTCAAGTGTCATAGCAAAGGGTATAATAAATATTTCAGTTTTTCCTTTCCTAAATTAGCAAAAATGTCTAAAATCATGTTTTTGTTTGTCATTATAGGGTATTAGGTGTAGATTGATGAGGGAACAACATAAGCATAAGGCTGCAACATGTGAACAAAGTGAAGGGGCTTGAATATGTTTGGAATGTACTGTATATCTATCAAGATTTCCACCGACCTAAGAACACTGCTGGGAACCTTCTTAGAAAAAGGGCCTACTCCAAAGGGGCAGAGTACTGACTGACACATGGAGTTTCATTGGCAGTTGGAAAAAAAACCACGCAGACCTCTTAGCCTGTGTGCTATTGAGTTGTGAATGCTTGGCATTCATTGTGTTGTTTCCATGGCTGTCCTAATGTTTTGTCTTCTTCTATAGAGCCCTGCATGTTGTTCTAAGGGCACGGTCGCAAGAGAGGTAATTTATTCTTATGCGGTTCAAACCTTTACAGTTCACTGAACGCTGAAGGAGAAACCCCACAGCAGTGGAGTCACAGCAGTTTGGTACTGAGAGGCTACTCTCTATATACTAACACTAAACACAATCTCTGCTACTCTCTATATACGAACACTAAACACAATCTCTGCTACTCTCTATATACGAACACTAAACACAATCTCTGCTACTCTCTATATACTAACACTGAACACAATCTCTGCTACTCTCTATATACTAACACTAAACACAATCTCTGCTACTCTCTATATACGAACACTGAACACAATCTCTGCTACTCTCTATATACGAACACTGAACACAATCGCTGCTACTCTCTATATACGAACACTAAACACAATCGCTGCTACTCTCTATATACTAACACTAAACACAATCGCTGCTACTCTCTATATACTAACACTATACACAATCTCTAGCATGTCCTTTCGTCGATAACAGATTCATGAAAGAGTTCAAAGTGTCAAACAGAATTTAAATGTATTTTTATACAAAAATCATTATGTGCTTACTGACAATATGGCAGATCTCAGCGGAGGCTAAGGGTGAAAGCGCTTAGTGGTGCCACCTTTTGTTTGTCTCTCAGATGATGGATGGACAGGAGGCTCTAATTTTAGCCCAAACCTGGCGGATCGGTTTTGTATTGACCCTGTGCTCTGCGATTAGCTTGCCCAATGCCCACTCTGCCCAGCCATGTAATTGGTTTACCACTTAAGTCATGGTGCAAATTAGATGTGTTGACCTTAAACAAAGACGGAGAGGCGCAATCATGATATGTCTGAACAACCTGGGAAGAAAGATGCCTGTTGTTAATGGTGCACAGCCCTATCTGTTTGCATGTAGCTTTTAAGCCAGCAGTTATGGACCTATAGTTTTTAGCATATCTGTTAATTTGACCAGGGTAGGTGTCATTCGGGACCTAAAAAAGAAAGCTTAGGTTTTATGGGAGTTATAACAAAACAAAATAAACTTCTGTAAGATTTTCAATACTTGGTTGGCACGACTCATTCAATCTGTAAAACACCAACACAAACACAAACACAACATAGGTTTTCATCCCTTTTATGATCAAGTCAGTGTGTTGCAATACCAAGCTTTCTATGGTGCTTTGTGACAGACTGACTTCATCTTTGTGCATATTTGTTACCCATCTCTCAAGGAGATAACAAGTTTAAAATAGTGTGCAGAAATCCAGTAGGTCAGCTCAGTAATATTGCCTCTCTACCGCTCTCTCCACTTCTGTTTTCTCCCTTTTCACCAGAACGCTCCCCCAGCGGGCGTGAGGGCGTGGAGGCCACAGTGGCAGGTGTAGAGAGCTGGAAATATGACATTGGCGACAGTTGTGCTTGTAAGCAGTGTGGTACACACCCTGCATCTACAATAAGCTGCTGATAGTGATTAAAGTGGCTGTGAGGCGTCTGTGATGTGCCCCTGGGAAAGCATTCATCTTTTGGGGTTCCTGCCCTTTTCCCTAAAGAGCTGTGATCAAAGCGCAGTGCCCCTGCTCAAGGACGACGGAGGTCTTTGGGGAGGGAGGGGAGGGGGCAGGGTTGGCTGGGAGGGGGGGTCGCTAGGTACAGCAGATGGAGAGTTCAGCCCCCTTGCTTGTTTCACAGAAATGTCAGAACTGTAAAAATGGTTTTATCAACCATCAATCATACATAGCCCATGCTGCCCGAAATAGGCAGTAGGGTGAGGAAATTAGACTTCGCTGCTGAACTGTGGAGGTAATTACTGCAGCTTGGCTTGGCTTAGGTGACTTCCTGTTCAGTAAAACCCAGGGCTGGCCGAGCCACACTTTCAAAGACATGTCCAGTGGGCCCCTCGAGGAGGCGGGTGTGTGCAGTGAGAGCAAAGCAAGTGGAGAATTTCACTTTCCAGCAGGATCACTGCCAACTGTTGGTGAACGCTTTCCTCAGAGTGCTCCCACCTCCTCTTTTTATGGAGCAGAGGTAGTTGCATCTCTCTGGCTGTCCTTGGGGTGTATCCTGCATCTGCATGACCGGAATATATATATATATATGTATATATATTAGAGACATTTGTGGTTAGTGTTACTACTACACAGTGAATATTCAAGTTAAATAAAGAATGAGTTAAGAGATAATATTACAATGCTAGCCTGTTTTAATGCTACATATGGTGTAGATCATTTTAATGATATATGAGGTCGTTTATTTGGGATTTGGCAGCTGACTTTGACTTCATTGGAATAGAATCACTTCTCCAAATTAGCATCTTATATTTCAGTATACTGCCTTTGTACAGGTAGGCGTTTTCAGCTGTTGGCAACAGTGAATTTAGCACAAACTGCATTTATACTATCGGTGTTCTGGACGGAGATCAAAAGGAAGGGTATTGTACAAGTTATACAAAAATACACTGACCGTAGTATAATCTACATTATATACTGTATAAAGATATTTACAAATGTAATAAATACAACAATATATACATTTATCTGTGATATACATTGCTAGAAACACTGTTAGTGTAATGAGAACCATGTCGTGGGCGGTAGTAAAATGAGGGGCTTGAGAGAGTACTTATGGTCTTGTCCAAGGCTTTACCTTGTCCTGCAGCCAGCAATTTACTGTCTGTTGGAATTACAGGGAACACCATGTCCCTTTGTGATTGAACGAATGGCTTTATTGTTTGAGTTATTTTTATTTCACACCAGCATGAAATTTTATTTGACATGCAAAGTGCTCTGTGGGTTTGCTTGTCGGGCAAAATATTTTACCTTGACTTTGCAAAACTGTAACACTATCATCTTTTATTTGCAGTGTGTGCTTAGGTTGATTAAGAAGGTGATCATTGGAGGTTATTTATGGCCTGAGGGTCGGACACACAGTTTGTGGCTCCTGGTTTAGCATTCACAAGGAGTTTCAGGTCCTTGTAAATACACAGTATTTCCCCAATCCCATTGGAAGTTTATGGATATGATCAAACCGCCTTAACTCCTTGTCCATCTGTCTCTGATAAATTGAAGTATATTTACTAGGTTAGAGTGTGCGAGTGAATGTAATCCGTATAATATGTTAGGGTATGTACATTATCATTTGATGAAACAGAATTCTCCATATCATTCATATCCTCTCAGTTATACATATATATATTTATAACACTTGAGCCTGAAAAACAAGCATAGGCATATTATGAGGATTATTCCAAGCTTCTTTAAGATTGACATCATTACTGTAGGTCAAGAAGCATTTTATCAACAAAAATAGAAAAATATCTTGAACTTCACTGCGAGTAAAGGACTAGCTGCCTACTGTAGCTTTAAATTCTGGGTCTGCTCTTAAATTGCAGCAATGAAAATGGCAAATTCTAGTTCAGGAACCATGTTAATTGGGTTCCCTTTTAAATGTTTCAGACCAGATATCAAAAGTTCAGCTTTGTTTCAAAAGTGAATTTGAAATAGAACAATTCGTGGTGGAGGACCTTTGTGTCCTTTTCAAAGCTGGATTTGATTGGGTAAAGAGCAAAGAGATACAAAGACAGGCACATTTTTACTGCTTTGAATATTAATATGACGTGGTGGAAATCATTATTGTTCCGTTTAGTTTTTTGTTTTGTTTCCCCCCGCAGATCAATTAATATGCACAGTATGAATGCACAGTGGTGTTGCGTATGAAATGGTCAATTGTAAACCACATTTAATTGACTAACAGGACAAAGACATACAGAGGCAGACACGTTTGGACAGCAATGTATTTTGATATTACCTGCCAGAAAGAATTGTTCTGTTCAGATGTTAGTTGTCAGCTATTGTAAACAATTAATTACACTTGCACAATAATGTTATCTATCAAAATGTAAAAAATCAGTTGACAATGTCATTGTTTTAGTATACATCTAAGGGAGCAGGTAACAACGATTGCAATGTAAGTTGGATTGTAGGGGATGGACTCAAACTTTCAAGAAATGGATAACTCATTTTCTGCTTTTATGGTTCAATCGTACATCATGTGCTGTGAAGGTGGAAACAGTAACAGTAAAGCATTGTTTTGGTGATATATTTTTTACTTTTATTACATAGTCATTGTATCTGTGGGTGTCCTCTTTATTGTCTTTCAAATTCTTTTGCCATAATTTTTTTCATTTTGGCAAATGGCTAGTTGTGACTTAACCTTGGTCACATAAAACCCAACCCAAGTGTTACGTGACCTTCATGAATCAGATGAAATGGTGTCACTCTGCCCCAAGCTTCTGGCAAAGGACATCACCAGCTAACCAGCTCCTTCAGAGGCAGAGGTGGAATCAGACACTGCAATGTCATCCACCACAACCAAGATGAAGTTTAGTTTCTGCACGTTTTAATCAACATTGCCTCAAAAGGTTTTGTTTTTATTGACAAAGCACTGTAAATGTAAAATGTACAATTAAATCAGGTTGAGTGCTTATAGCTTGACTGGTGAATCACAAGAGATAGTCTTGTCTACATCAATTATTCCTACATGGACAGGTTGAAAGGTCATGGCAAAAAAGAAAGGAATGTGTAGGTTTTAGACACAGGTTTACTTTGACATGGAAGCAATACCATGGACTTTTGTCTGGCATAATGGTCATTTTCTTTCATTTTTTTAGCATTTATATAATGAATTTAAGGTAAAGTAGTCCTGATATTCAATAATGGAAGGAATAATGATGAAAACAGCATGTGAAGGGAGGGGACATGTTCAGAGAGCACATAGTCCTATTACGTTTATAAAAATGAATTGTTACTTATATTTCTTTGCTCTCCCATTTAGCTCGGCAGAGTATAGACAAATGCATGAGAGGAAAAAGGTCTTTTGCATCAAAGAAACTAGTTATCACCCTCTTGACTTCATTTTTGATCTAAGTGTATAAGAATGGAAAAGAGCGGTAGTGAAGGGTAGAGGTAGGGAGTGTGTGTGTGTGTGTGTGTGTGTGTGTGTGAGGGAGAGAGTTTGTGTTTGAAGGAGAGAGAGTGTATGTGTGAAGGAGAGAGTCTGTGTTTGAGGGAGAGAGAGTGTGTGTGTGAAGGAGAGAGTGTTTGTGTGAGGGAGAGAGAGTGTGTATGTGAGGGAGAGAGAGTCTGTGTTTGAGGGACAGAGAGTGTGTGTATAATGGGAGGGAGAGTGTGTGTGTGTGTCTGTGTGTGTGTGTGAGGGAGAGAGAGATGAAGAGACTCCTTTTTGTATCTGCTTATACAAGATCTGCAAGACTAGAGCAGCGCAGTCTTTTCTCCAAGGGGGTAGGATTAGTTTTTCTGTTAGCACAAAGAGCTACTTACCTGATGAGTTTGAGAAATGTGACCTGTCCCTGAAACTCCAGGGTAATATCAACAATTATGGGAGACTGTTGTTGCTTCTCATTACCTGTAATCTTCCTCCTCAATTTCAGCTCCTGCTGTTGTCTCCGGGTCCCCGCAGTGGTCTACACCGCTGTTTGTTTTTCAGGCCTACTTGGCCTACATTTCAGTAAATCCTCAAACAGACCTGGTCCACAGACTCAGAAAAGTGTCACCAGAGCTTGCCTCAAAGTTTTCTCACTTTCCTCTCCGAACTGAGACAGTCTGTTAGATCATTTTTACAGGGTTATCCGTCTTGTCAAATTAAACTTTTATTATCATTACTTTGTGGTATTGGGAGGTGTAACGAGGCTGTGCCACTGAAAACTAGGAGGATGTTTTGCTGAACTTGTGTGTACCGAGTAGCCCATTCCACTCTATCCCTGGTATTTTATGATCTCTTCTCTTCTTTTTTTCCGAAGACTCCTTGTTTGAGAAGAAGAAGAAGGGTTTCATTTTGTCTCCGGTCTTAAATACAGGTGCTGTGTGAGACAGAAGGCCAAGCTCCCCTTTGATTCGGTGTGTTAACATGGTGGCCTTAATCTTCACAGCACTGTGCTTTATATCCCTCTGATTCCCAAGGCTTCTCCTCTGAAATGGAATCTCTTTCTCCATTTTCTTCTCACCTCTCACACATCTAAAACACCCTGTCCCTGGGAGGTACAAACTCAATGGTGTCACTGCATGTACTGGCTGTCATAAAGCCATTGCTTGTTTACCTGGACATGTAGACACAAATACCACCACCAGCCCCACCTGCTGCTAGCTCTTTTTTTTCAGAACAAGACACCGGTACTGTCAACAGTGGCAAAGACATCATGCCTAGAGACATACAAATACAACATGCTTAGAAACATACAAAGAGATCTTCCTTAGAAACATACAAAGACATCTTGCTTAGAGACATACAAAGACATCATGCTTAGAGACATACAAAGACATCTTGCTTAGAAACATACAAAGACATCTTGCTTAGAGACATACAAAGCAGTTTTTAAATGACACTAGTTTCCCACTGTGGGAACTGAGAGGTTGACTTCCTGCTAAAGGAAGGATCGGCTTGTCAACTGACCACTAATCCACTAATCACTAGAAAGAATGGAAGCTGTGTTGCTTTCTGTGTCTGTTGTCAGAGGTTTAGATGTGTTGTCGTACAAAACACTGTCCGATCTCACTATCTCGTAGTGCACAGTTAAAAAAAATAGTCTTGCATAGTAACTTAGACCCTGTGTGTTCAGGATTAAGCATCATATGAGGATCCAACCGTTCAAGTGATCATTTTAAGTCACCATACTGACTTTCCTTGTTCTTGTTGCTCGTCTGTTGTTTCATTTTGCCCACCTTAACCAACTAAAGAAGTACGTAAATGTGAAATGTGTCAGCTTCGGTCATGTTTTTAACCGCCCTCAATGCCTCAGAGATCAAAGGGGCTAAGTTCCACCGTCACTGTTGACGTTGTTGTCTCCAGGCTTGTACGATGTAGAACATGTGTAACATGGCTGTCATCTTAGCATGTTCATGTCACAGTGAGGGGAGCGCCTTTGACACTGATTATACCTGACAGCCCCCTTGTGCTCAGTTATGTCCCCCTCTGGCAGACACTGCAATTTCATCATGACCTCCTTGTCACTAAAAGGGAGGAAAAAAAAGGTGCGTAACCCCCAAAATAAGTGGGAGAGGTCCGGTCTTGCAAGCGGGAGAAGGAGACAGGAGGGCGGACGTGTAAAATGTTGACACTGTGCTCCAGAGCACAGCGGTGAGTGCGCTGATGTCGAGCCAATGAGCTTGCTTGAGTTCCTCATTTGATTGCAAACGCCGGCATGTCGCGAAATGTCAGTGCTTCTCAGCCGGCGGTTTTCTTACCCCCTCCCCTTCTCCCCAGTCAGCAGGGCAATGATGGACTCCGCGGCTAAATAAGTAGACAAGGTGACGGACTCTATCACCGTGTGTGAGTGCACATGTGTATGTGACCGCGAGAGGAAAAGGACGTATGTGAAATAAAAGAAAAGGAGAGTTGTTGTGTGTGTGTGCACCACAGAGAAAGAGAGCGAGAGAGAGAGAGAGAGAGAGAGAGAAAGCCCTCTTGACTGGTGGACGGATACTGTGGCATCTGAGCCCGTCTGCTCGGCCACGCCAGTGACCTGAATGCAGATTGTGAGAGCCCACATCAGCCGAGAGGCACTGAGGCATACACACTGGGCTCCTTTGTGATTTATGGCCTCCAATGCAGTCAATAACGGCCTTGGACTGAGATGCAAAGCTGGCCAAGATTAGATTACAAGGCTGGGCTCTGCATTGGGCTTTCTTCATTAAGGAATGTCAGCACCTTACATGTAAACTGCTGGCCAGCATCTGTTTATGTGCTTCTCTGTGATGACTTGGCCTTAGGAATTGCCGCAGTGCATACATATATTTGCTGGTGCCTGATGGTGTGCAATGCTGCTAGGCCCTTAACTTTTGTATTGGTATTTACAATGCAGTGATATATATATCCCCCCACAGACAGGGAGAAATGTGCTACTTGGACAGCTTCTTAGGCTGCTGAGAAGATACCTGCTGTCGTAAAGATGAATGGAGGGTTGCACACATTTAAAGGTGACCTATCTGTTTTAAGTTCATTTTTTTTTTTATGACAAAAGAAGAAAAACAAAGATGCATCTAGAGCTACAATATGAGGTTCAATAAAAAGTCAGCCGTGCATTATCTTATACTCCATTTGTTAGACTGTTATGGGCTTGGGAAATGTACACAAATGGAAGAAGAGCCTGCAACAAAAAACAAGATGATTATAGTTTGCTGGAATATAAAGAAATGCTGTGCTGTTGTTATGCCTAAGTTCACTGTCAGTCAACAAGTATCCTTCATTTTTGTCATCACGCACTACATATGGCAGCTAAGGTATATTTAAGGAAAAGGCTCTCTAGTGGTGAGCAGGGTTGGGAAGGGTACTTTTAAAACGTAATAGGTTACAGATTACTAGTTACCCTGTCAACATGTAATATTGTAATTACTTCATCAAAGCAATCTCATTTATTAGATTGAATTGCTTTTGATTACTTTTTGATTGGCAGACGAGAGGCGGTGCATCTTTTTTTTTCTCAGTAACTGCTAACGGATTTCAATTACATTGATTTTGTAATTGAATCGCGTAACTCGTTACACTTAACTAGCTACTCCCCTATCCTGGTGGCGAGACACCTTTGGGTTGACCCAGGATTTCGAAATGTGGCCTAGATCTGGCTGTCTGACGCATGTATGATTGGGTTCAAGGTAATGAAGTCAGGCTTGACTTGACGTTCACCTCCATTACATTTCCACGTGGCATGGAGGTCACTAGTGTGTGGCAAGAGAATTTGCAGTTTCCAGAGAAGAGACACAACTTAGTCTTGTTGAGAATATTGTGCTGTTAAATAGAGAACAGTTTATGAACAGCCACGCTGTATTATGTCTTAGGGGTTAGTAGATCATTATCTAGTTCATTTGGTTGCTGTCTCCCTCTTCACTTAGCTGATTGTGTTTTCACATTGCAGAATACAAAATACTTGTATTTTCCTGATCCTCACTTGGCTTTCACGTGACACAAAGACATTTAACGGAGTGCATGCCTAGTGTTTGTCTTTGTTTTGAACTTACCTATTATATGTCTTGTTTAGCAATGTAAAAGGTTATGCTCGTATGCTGGTCATATTTTAATTGCATTTAAAAAAAAGAATGTTTCCATTGGTTTATTGCACGTGACAAAGCTGTCAGACATTATATACATACTTTAGGTGAAGGATAATGTTTTGAAGTGATTATTGTAGACTGCGTTAACAAATATATGCTATTAAGATAATTTCATTTAAAACTAGAATATCAACTTTGCTTGCTAAGAGCCAGTGAGTGAATCAGAGGCTGCAAGCTGTGGGGGAAACTCACTGTGTGTACTGGGTGGTACTGTCATCCATCATAAACACTACATAACCATCAGGGGAGATGGAGTTGCTTTGTCTGTAAGAAACAGCAAATGCGATTATCATGACCTTTACTAGAAATATTTGAAATGGATTTGCTCCTGATGCACTGAACTGCATGTAGTTTGCCCATATGTTACAGAGGTTTTTTTTTTGTCTTACAGTGTGACTGTTAGTCCTCAATATCATATATGCACAGCTATGCTAAGCAGTTAACTGTAGTTTTTAGGGCAAATAGATTCTGCATCTAGATTTTTTTTAGATAGATATTGGTGTGTAAATGAATCATTATAAATGCATTCCCACTCCTGGTTGATATATGACATTGTTAACCATCACACAACCCTACTTATAATTGCCTTAAGGAAAAATGAACTTACATGATGTAAAGGCCCACTTGCAGAAACAAGCATGCAATTCACACACCTATTGACAATAATGCAAGATACTGCATTAGTCAGTTGATAATCCATAGCTGCTTCTATATTAATATTATCATGTTGTAGGGAGGGAATGTGGTACATGTTCTACATGGGCATAGAATGATAAATATGTACACAAAACAATGACCTCAGGCTGGACCTCAGGCAGCCTACTGAGCCATAGAGCTGACAACTCCATGTCTATTTGGAGATACAACTGCTCAATATGTTCAATGTAAATATGTAAAGATCTATACAAGTTAGTTGAATGCAGACAGCAATTTTACAAGGTAAGCCTATATGAACAAATGAATATGCTAGATGACTGTTCTAGGAATTTGGTGGAATAAATGATTCATGGATGAAATTGAGGTATCCCAAGTCTCAGTGATTTGTCCCTCATTCAAATTGGCAGGTGTGCCAGACCACATGCTACGCTATGTCATTAACCAAGTTAGCTCGAGCTACAAGCTAACAGGGTTCAAACGTACACAGTACCATGCTGGCACAACAGTTTTGGCTAACCTTCACACTTCAGATGTTAGTTTAACGGTGCATCATACCATGTTAGTTCAGTGCTAACTCCGTCTTTGTATGGGAAACTCACTCCCAATCATTACAGACCTTTTGTTGTTGCGGACAGCTTTTGTTAGCGGCCAGAGGTCAAATATTTCGGTCCTATTCTTGATAGAAAAGGAGCTACACAAGTCACTGACAACGATGGATGGCTTCATCAATACGGTTACTGAAACAGAGTTCCTAGTGTGTGACAAGACCTGTGTTTGCTTTTGTGGTCACAAGGGCTCATGGCAGTGTTCATTCTTAAAAGGCAATTTTGATCTTTTATCGTCAGCACACTGCAACGCTGTTCAAAGACATGGAAAATAATGACAGATTTCCCTTGCTCAACAAAGACATCTGTGAGCCTACATGTTGGAAACTAATAAGGCTCGCTGTAATGTGGTTACGGCAAGCATTAGCCTGATGATTTGATTGGTGGTGGCTGACATGTCAAGGCGTTCGCTGTCGCTCATGTGATGACTTACCATGCTGGACAATTAGATTAGTGGTGAATTGCTGACCCTGTCCCCAGCATTTACTTGTGTGTATGAGGCTGTTGCTTGAAATGCTCTCATAAGTCAAGCTGCCGAGTCATGAGCCACTCTTCTAATGCTCTCTCCTTCCAATAGGGCCCCAGAATTAGAGCCCGTTCTACCAGGTCTGTCTGCCTGCCTGCCAGCCTGCCTGCCTGCCTGCCAGCAGTGTTTCTGACTCAGCTGAATGAGTGACACTAGTACCATGTATAAAAAATAAATAAATACATAAATAACCTGACGAGTGTTCTCTGCACATTGGAAAGTTCCGTTTTTGTTGATGTCTGTCTTTTTGTTTCTTTGATGTGTGTGTGTGTGTGTGTGTGTGTGTGTGTGTGTGTGTGTGTGTGTGCGTGTGTGTGTGTGTGTGAGAGAGAAATAGTCCAGGCAAAATAGCGTTTTACGACAGACTAATTGTAAAAGAATTTTTTTCAGCATAGATCATTTCTATGAGGTGTCCAGAACAACATACTAAAAGTCCTAAGAAATCCTAGTTGAGGAAATATGTTTAATTCTCATCAATCTGAGATGTGTGCTAATAATGCATTGCAAAAATACACCTCAAAAATGTAATTTTTTTCCTTTACTCCTATCAAAATGAAACTTTACACAATGAAAGCACCCATGGAAAGTAAAACAATTTGTATTACAAGTTTCTTTTGAAATTAATTTGTATATGCAAATGAGCTATACACTAATCGAATATGCCCAAAATACATCCAAATAGGCTTATTTTTTTCCTTTACTCCTACCACAATAAAACTTTACAGAGTAAAAGTATACATGAAAAGTAACTTTTTTTGTATTACAAGTTTCTTTTGAAATTAATTTGAATATGCACATGAGCTCCACACTTATTGAATATGTCCATAGGCAGAAACACCTTCATATGTATGACAAATACATCGGCCCAATCTTCATCCAATCATCCTACTGCCAATGGGAGATGGCAATGCTGCTTTTAGACTGGCCTCTAACCTGAAAACTGCCTGGCTTGGTAGTACCTGCCAGGGGTATGGTGTTTCTGCCTATGCAATTAGGACATATTCAATAAGTGTGATGCTCATGTGCATATTTAAATTCATTTAAAAAGAAACTTGTAATACAAAAAAAGTTACTTTTCATGTATACTTTTACTATGTAAAGTTTTATTGTGGTAGGAGTAAAGGAAAAAAATAAGCCTATTTGGATGTATTTTGGGCATATTCGATTAGTGTATAGCTCATTTGCATATTAAAATTCATTTTCAAAGAAACTTGTAATACAAAAAATTTTACTTTTCATGGGTACTTTCATTGTGTAAAGTTTCATTTTGATAGGAGTAAAGGAAAAAAATTACATTTTTGAGGTGTATTTTTGCCATGCATTATTAGCACACATCTCAGATTGATGAGAATTAAACATATTTCCTCAACTAGGATTTCTTAGGACTTTTAGTATGTTGTTCTGGACACCTCATAGAAATGATCTATGCTGAAAAAAATTCTTTTACAATTAATTCTATTATTGGCTCCAAAAAGGGTTAATTTGCCTGGCTTAAAAGAGTGAGCGAGTCATTGGGATATCCTGTGGTGTTTCTTTCTTTCATTTGTTGTTGCTGTTTGGTCGGATTCTTTTGGATTGTCTTATTAGTCTAGCCATGGAGAGTATAACTACAATGACAATTAGGATAGGTTAAAACTATATTGAAAGTTTTGAAAATAATCCTCAGATTGATTAAACTAGAGTGTTGTTTTTGATATAATTGCCATACTGGACGTAAATCAGGGTTTGGTTGAGTTATAAGTAGGAAGATTGGCAGTTGTAAGATGTTTTGTTATGTAGTCCTGTAATTTGCGTTGATTAATGGACACTTGATTTTCTCACAGTGTGGAGTTATATATCAAAGCTGTAATCTGCTGATTTCTGTTGCGGCTGATGAAATTACACCCACCACCTTCTAAATGTGAGGTGAGGTGAGGTGAGGTGAGGTCACTCACCTCCTTTTTTAAGAGTTAAATGGTTGGGTTTTAAAGAATTTTTGAGTTCATGCGGGACGTGTTTTGTATCAGTTAAAAGACTGTGTAACTATGATGGGGTTGGTCTCAGCATATAGAGTAAAGCGTAAAGTTAATGAAATGATATGAAAATAACACATGCTCTTATCCTACACTATGATGATGATGATGCATGGATGATACTGACGTTATTTTAACGTTATTGTTACCAACATTTTACAATAACCAAAGATAGAGAATAGAGAATTCAGTCAACAGTATGTGAGATCGTCGGGAGGGGTTATTACGTGGTGTAGGCAGACAATGTCGGAACTGAAATGCTTTACTCCAGCACCATCCAAAACATTGCTTCACGTGTTTAAACGAGTACTCGACTGTAAGGAGAATCACCTTTCCATTGACCTGGGATTGTGTAGGTCTGTATGAACCCATAGCATATACCTTCTATACTATAAGAGTGCTTCTCAGGTTTAGAATTAAATCTCAATGCTGCCTTTGTTGTACACCTTACTACAATATTTCTGTTATATGTCAATATGTTCTGTTCTGTTTTAGTTTTTTTGAGAGAGAGAGAGAGAGGCGTGGGGTTCTTTATACAGTTCTAACAGACACCAATGGACAAAGGTTCTTTATACAGTTCTAACAGACACCAATGGACAAAGGTTCTTTATACAGTTCTAACAGACACCAATGGACAAAGGTAGTTGAATGTAGCCAAGCTGTTTTTTCAGACGTCACTAATAGAGCCACTTCCAGAGGGTGAGAGTTTCAAAGTTGCGGTGCCACTTGTAGAGCTTGGCTCGATTTCTCTCCTCACCCCAGCAGCCCTTGTAACAACATGGTTTCAAGGCTTAACTGCAGCAGCTTTTTACCACCAACTAATCTCTCTGTGGCTTAGATCTTGTTTGGATTGGCTTTTTTGTTCTGTGGTTGCTATTTGAATACCAAGAATGTAATATTGAAGATGCACGGTAAGGCACACTGAAGATAAACTTCCTATTTTGAGGCCTTCATAACCCTTTCAAATATGTTCTACCTGCACCTTGACAGGTGACACCGTTGTGTAACCATGTGTTAATTGAACCAAGCACATGTTTAATTTACACCAATAAAATGCTAACACCTCTTTCCCTCCTTGGGTATAGTTGTCCTCCCATCAGTGTTGCTGGGGTGTGATTCTATTATAGGAGAGAACGGAGATGAGGTGGATGCGTAGTGCAATCGGAAGGTGGTACAACCCTCTGCCTGGTGACTGGAGGTTACTGAGCATCATTGTGCTGGTGTCATGTCCTGTGCGGAGGCCTGTGCATGGAGGCATGCTGAAGTATGGGGCTGGTGGAGCACGAAGATGTACTTACTCCATCCGAAAATCAGAAATTATTAAAGATGCCCTTCAGTGGAGGGTAAACTTATTACAGCAGGCTGTAAAGGGTTCACTCTGCTTCCCCTCGGAAAAATTCCCTCAGAACTAGTTTTTTGTTCAAAGGAGCTCTTCACCATGTTTAGTTGTGAAGCAGCATGTTTTCCTGGAATTACACCCTTCCCAGGATGGCAGATTCTATTTTTGTGCCAGAGGCTCAGTCTGTTGTAACTCTGGAGTCTCTTCAGGGAAGATGCTGTATGGGATGGGGAAAAAAGTAAATAAATAAACACGTCCTCATGTTCACGCTGGTGAATTGACTTTTTCCCCCTAACCCCTTCCCCCTCCCCTCCTCAAACCCTTTCTAGCACCACTCAGACTGCAGGCTTCTGTGTCATGATTCCACAGAAATGACAGCGCTCTTACATCTTCTGGAGGCATTAACCCCTAATCCTGTCACATTACTGGAGTGGCACGTCGGTTGTCAACAGCAGAGAAGTGTTTAAAGGAGGTGCAACTCAAAGCAGAAGCTATATCCCCCCCACCCCACACTCCTGTTTACCTGCTTATTCCCCTGTGAGTCTGCTGAGGCCTTACAGGAGAGGGGGCTGCAGTGCTGGGGGGGGAAACTGATGTCTGTGGCTGTCTAGGAGGGGGCCATTGTACATCACTGTGGAGAGGCTGTGTTGTGTGGAGTGGTAAGGGAAGGACAGGGGATGAGAAGAGGTGTGTGTGTGTGTGTGGGGGGGGGGGGCAGTGGTGGCCTCCTGTAGTGGCGCCCCCCGGAACAACGTGGCGGTTTTTCAGCGCTTCCCCTCATCAGCAGCAGCAGTGTGTGTCCCGCACTCGGTGGGGGTGATGCTAATTTGAATAATGGTTGCTGGCTAAACACCTGCTTCAGCTCCGCCGGCCAGGGCCGCACCCGTGTGGGGTTATTATTAAATGTGCCACAGCGCACAAAACCCTGCGATCTCCACAAAGGCTCGCTGTGTGTAGTCCCACTCATCAATCTCGAGATGGCCACTTTATCTTTCCTGTACCTAATCATTCCCTGGAGAAATGGCCCCGACACAAATTAATACTTGTCAGTGGCCAGAGAAAGAGAGATAGAGAATGGCAGAGAAAGACAAGAAAAAAATGCCCAGAAGATCTTTGCCTATCAAAAAGTCCTGCATTTAGGATATGAGATCTGTGACCAGATAAGACAGATCTTTTGCTAATGTGTCCAAGGTGCTCGCATATTATGTGGAAAAGATTTTCGAGGATCATATCAAATGTGGGTCTCTTGGTCTCCAGATACAATTGTAATACAATTCAGATCTCAAATCCTCTGTGTTTCAGACTCATCAGTAGGTTAATTTAGCAATTACTTTGATTCATAGATTTAAAAAAAAGGACTTTTCTGTATATCGAGTGTTTTAATTAACACATGATTTACTTGACTCTGCATGGCATTGCTACATTTACACGGGGAAGTTTTTAAGTAGAGTGGCCATCTTAAGGAGGAGGCATATGGAGGCCCATTATAATCCACCCTGTGGAGCCATCAAAAAGTCATGTGAGGGTGATTTGAATCTGGAAAGGATTGATACCCACATTTGTTCAGAATCATCAATACAGAATACACTGTGCTCGCTTAATCATAGCCACCCGGGTTGAGAGGCAGCATATTGTGTGCAGGAGGAGGCCCATTAAAGCTGTAATCTGCTCTGATGGCTGCTTTGTCTTTGTTGTTACCCCCGATAATCTTGGTGGGGCGTTTTCAATTTTACACACACTTCTTTAATGTGCAAGTCACAATGGTGACCAGGTTTGGGGAAGGCAAAAATAAATGTATCCAAATTATTTTTAGGCTTTGAAAAAAAAGAACTTGAGAAAAACAATGGTAATAGCAGAATTCTTCTTCTGAGAAGGAGAGTAATGCTGCCGCTTTCAGAAATGCATGTCTGCATTGAGGCCTTCTTTCTGTCTCTGTTCATTTTCAGCTTGCTTGTATATTTTCCTACTGTCTCTAGCTGTTTGATTCAAACAATTAAACTGTGTCCTGTGTGTGTGGAAGAGTTGTGTGCTGACATTTTTTTTATTTGTATTCAAGGCCAGACATTTGACAGAGATTATAGCCCAATACATTATCCTGTCATGTTGCCATGTGTACAGTGTCAAAAAATTACAAGAAATTGGATTAGGGTCGGTACCGGATTCAGCTCAGTCAGAGACGCGATGTCAGCTTCACTTTGTGCAGATCACAGTGGCACAGAGTCAATTCCACTCAGCTCTGGGACATGAAGTGTGACAGCAAAATCGGAAGAATATCACTTCTCATTTTTTTTTTTTAGATTGAGATTTTGTAGATCAGTCTAAAAGAACGTGTACCACAGGGTTGAACATGCCCCTAAAGCAAACAGCAGTACCAGTTGGCAAACATTGGCTTCATCTGCTAGTGTCATCTGCTGCTGCCATGCTTTTGTAGTTGAAAACTGTGTTTATTTCATATACTTTCATAGACTTGTTTTCACCACAGTTGTCTCAAAAAGCTACTCCACTTGATTTTAATTAGACAAGGCAATCAGTGGGCGTTCTGAACAAATCAACTTCCACAATGAGTCAAAGAATGTAAAGGATAGTGACACAGAAAGACAGCTTCATCAACTTCTTTGATTTGTGATGATAAAAATCTTGTGCTATAAATCCTCCTTTACATAGATTTCTTTTAGCGATTACAATTTACTGGATGGTAAATCTAAATTCGTGGCGTCTCCTTCCTTCCATGGACGCTATTAAAACAAACAGTTTGTTTTGACTTTGAAAACCTGATAATGACTCCAATGATTAATGCAAGTAATTTACCTCGTGTCATGACCACACCACTTTGCTTTCGCACAAGACAAAAAAATAAACTTTAAATTGGAAAGATCCAACAAGTGCAATGTTGGCTGGTTAGGGCAAGTGCTCAAAGTAATTAACAGATACTGTGGACTGTGGCAAGAAGTTGCTGTGTCTCACAGCCCCACTGGCTTCTGAGTATAGATTACATTTTTAGATACCCAATGCTCTCAAGGAGACGGAATCTGGCTGTATGGTATTTGCAACACCATTAAGTGTACCGAAGCCCTTTTGGGAAAGGGGCTTTTTACAGACTTTTAAGGATGGAGGCATTGTGCCGTGTGTGAATGGATTTGGACATTCCCCCTGAAATTGAAATGAAATCACAGGATTCTCTCCCCGGGTTCCCACTTTCTTCAGACAAACAAACAAACAGGAAATATATAAATAAATAATTAGTGCTTCCACTCAAATGGATGGATATTTTTGTCCACCCTTGTGATAGCTGTTAAGACCCAGAGTGGAAAAAACCCTTTAGTGTCTCAGACGATCACAGTTGTTGTAGCCTCTCCTGGGGTTTCCACACCAGTGACTTCTGGCTGATATGGAGGACTGATGAATATTTCACAACTTGGCAAATGCAGAGAATGGATAGGCTAGAGACCCTGCAGAGAATGGATAGGCTAGAGATTCTGCAGAGAATGGATAGGCTAGAGATTCTGCAGGAGACTGATGCAGGAGACTGATTGGGAGAGGGAAAGAAACTGTGGTGTACGACACAATGCCTATCATGCATTCACATACAACAGGTCCAGAGAAGTTGCATTGTGAGGATGTCATCAGAGATGTTGTTGATGATGATGATGATGATGATGATGATGATGATGATGATTGTCATGACCAATTCACCACTGCACATTCCTAAAGGGACTGGATGACTGTATGATTATGCCTGGAGAAGAATGAGTCATAGAGAACTGTAAGAGGGCATTTAGGATAACGAACATGCTACCAAAGTTTACCTCCATCATGTCCCTCTCTCTGGGCTCTTTTCCCAAACACCCCAATTGGATCTCTTTTCCCAAACACCCCAATTGGATCTCTTTTCCCAAACACCCAAAATTGGATCTCTTTTCCCAAACACCCCAATTGGATCTCTTTTCCCAAACACCCCAATTGGATCTCTTTTCCCAAACACCCCAATTGGATCTCTTTTTGTCAGCCGCTACCTGCTTCACATTTGCAGCTAACTGTGCAGATTGATGCATCAGTTGGACGGCTTCTGAAGGTGAAGCTCTCTACAAGAGAAAGGGGGGGGCTGTTGTTGAGTGGAATGATTGGTCCACGCCTCCCAGCGGGGCTCCTGAAGCCATGTTACAGAGGAGAAGGAAGGGGATGATTCATGATTGACTGGCATAGAAGGAGAAGAGGGTATTTATCAAGCGCCAGAAGCTCTACTGTGCCCGAATGGTAATGGAGTGCTAATTGAATGTTGGATGGCTTTGGAATAATGGGCTAGAGATTTCCCTTCATCAGCGCACATCACTACAATGGGATAGGGGACAGTAAATATTTGAACAGCATAGAGCAAGGGGACCGGTCCACACTGAAGCGACTGCTTGTTTAAGATTGGCATGCTTCACAACAGTGACTGTGACTTTCCTCTTACAAAATGGTGCGATTGAAACGGTGGAGGGCACACAGAATTTTCTGTTTGATTAGTGAGCCACAAATAGCGGTTTTGTAATAGTGCCGGGAATCAATCTTCTCTCTGCAAGGGTAGGATGGGAAAGTTTTCTACTTTAAAATTACGATATCTCTGTGGTTTGCTGGGGGGAAAAAATCTGAGCACATTCCCTATTTTATATGTCAGTGTTTTCTTCCTTTGTAAAATGAAATCATTCTGATTGAAATATTAGTTGCTGTTTACACGGCTGAAAATAATAGTTTATTGACACTCTGGCAAAACTGGCAAATTGACGTGCGACAGTGTTGCATGCTAACACCATGGAGATGCATTGTGTATTCTACGACTGCGTTCCCAAAACTAGTTTGTTCAAAGTTAAGTTTTTTTAAGTATTCCGACAAAAGCAGGGAAGTCGTTATCTTGCGCAGAACCCATCCTAACAAAGCAATCAGAATCACTGTTCTGATCGTGCATCCTATCAAACACAATATGAAAGGTCCAACCCATCTCCTCCAATCTCATTGATTTGAATTCAGATTGGAATAGTTTATTCTGATCGTGTCATTCATAGTATCACCTCAGAACTTTAGGCATTTTTGTCGCATACAATACTCTATTCCAAATCAGCACGCTTGTCTCAGGCGGCTTCAGCCGTGGTTGGTGGAGAATCAGTGCAGTGTGCCTTGCCTCAATTCCTTAGAGGCCTTCAGTGCTACTGCAGGTGGGAGTACATCCCCAGTGAAGAGCTGAGATTACTCTACATTTCAGCTGCTTTCTGAACAAGCACTAGAAAGGAAAATGATACGCCTCCGGCATGAATGACTACATGGAACCCTGGGGCACTCGCGCCGAATGCTTCTATTACAGCTGCTGAATTAGGCCTCTGACCACTGCGCACAACATGGGTATAAGCTATACAGCATTATTGACATGTATCAAACTTCGATTCTTTAGAACTGTGTGGAATTCTCGACAGCCTATTTCACTATAGCATTGGTTTGTCAAAGAGACCATGTGCTTGTAGTGTGCAGCCTTCTGAGGAAATTTGGCCTGAGATAGGCAAGCAATGGCTTGTATAGATGGAAGACATGTATGTTGTGTTACAACATTCAGAGGGTATAATTTGTTTGCTTAATTGAACTCTCATCCTAGAAAATAAACATAACATTTGAATTTTCCTAGGGGGTAATTTGGAGCCATATTCAGAGAAGACGGATGTGTCAGTTGTGTATTTCTGCCATCTGTGTATATTCAGGTCCCGAAGTTGACCTAGTTAGCTTGTAAGTATCACTGAGCAATGAATAAATAATGGTCCACTTTGACTTGGGTGCTATTGGCCTTGTGACTGAAAGGCCAGACTGAGTCCTTGGGTGCTCTGGGAATTGGGGTGGTATTGAAAAAGCATCGCTGGTCCCTCCCTTGTCCACCTTTGTTGCACATCCTTAACCCCCAACTGCTCCAGTGTTGCACATCCTTAACCCCCAACTGCTCCAGTGGAGCTGCCCAGTGGACCTCAGAAAAGACAATGGTTTAAAGTAGGGCTGAACGATTAATTGCATTTGCGATTTAATCGCGATATGATAGAACGCGATTTTCTAACCGCAACGTTCGCGATTAAAAAACGTGGTCTAAAAAAAAAAAAAAGATGGTACATTTTGCACACAGTGTTTAAAAAGTGCATGCCTAGTGTTTATACTTAAAATGACTTTTTTTAAATTACTTAAATGCACAGTGGCAAAGCCACCGATTTGTGGTTCTTGTTTCTGTAATGAGCAGTTAAATAAAAATGTAAAATGTGGGAAAGAATATTTTACACTAAATGTATCTAATATTGTGTTGGTCATTCATTAAGTTTTGTTGGGGAAAAAAGAGGATAAAAAAAAATCGCAATCGCAATATTTTGGTAAAAAATCGCAATTAGATTATTTTCCCAAATCGTTCAGCCCTAGTTTAAAGGGCCACACATAAGCAGTACAAGGCAGTGCTGTATATGAGCAGAGTTTCAATGTTTGACCGTTTTAAAATGATTTCTTTGGCAAATACACAATCCGTACCTAGCTTTGGCTAGGGTAGCTCTCGCTACAATGTCCAGATGAAAGGAGAAGCAGCTGCTGTTTTGAGATGTCAAAGAACATCTGGTCCACTCTTCTCCCTGGCCCTCACAGCAGACTAATTGAGTCGTTTGGAGGGTAACATTTGAAACTGAAATCCCCAAAAAACATGGAGTGAAGTTGTGATAACTCCGTTTCCTCTTCTCATCAGATTAACACAGCGGAGTGGAGTATCTCTTCCCAGGCCAAGGGGAAAACCTCATCAAGAGGCTGCAATACTCTTTCATTTAGTCATTTAATATTTTAATACAAAATCAGTCATGCAATTTGCTTTGATATGAATACCTGATCCTTCATTTTTAAGGACTATTTTGGTTTGTATTCATCGCAACAATTGGCAATTTGCACCTCCTTGGCTACGTCTCAAAGAAAATGAGCCTGTCACTTCCTCACCGTGGAATTATAATGACTGTGATGCAATTTGGAGATTATACACACGCTTGCGCTCTCTTTCACACACTCACTCACACACACACACACACACACACACACACGCAAACACACACTTTCTGTCTCAGTACACACAGAAATGCACACATACAATCTGTCTTACACCTACATTAGCATGCATACACACATACACTCTTAACACACATACACACACACACACACACACACACAGAGACACACACAAAGACACAAGCATATATCTTGCTTTCTAACACACATCCTTTTTCTCTCTTTTTGTCTCTCTATCTGTCTCTCACACACAAACACACACACACACACACACATGCACACACTCAGAGGGGTGCTTTACCAGGCTGAATGTGGTGGTGGCAGGCTGAGGAAGTCTACTTTAGATGGAAATGATAATTGCTTGCATTTCTCTGGATCAGTAGGGAAACACCCATCTGAGCCGAACCAGTGCACAGTTTATTCACGTACTGACACTGTCACCTCTTAATATTTTGTTATGTAGCTTGTAATTGGAGCATGAGCTGTCTAAAGACAGAGATATGTATTTGGGCTAAGCCGTTGGACTAAACAGACCTATTCAGGGACTGCTGCTTTCCATGAGGTCCTCTTACACAACAGACTTGTGATCATTCAGTCGCTCCCTGAAGCTCTCAGTAGTTCACTGTACTCAGGGGTTAAAGTTAGGGGTTTTTACCTAACCCTAGCGTAGCTCATTTCAGAGTTAATGACAGGAATATGTGCAATAGCCTATATGCTAAGCAACATGGGCTGCATGCAGATGCTATGCTGTGAGTCTACGTATATGCAGCGCTAACCTTGGTGTGATTCTGAACTGAAATTGAGAACTTCCTCCATCAGCATAGTGAAGTTTCAGTACAGCTGGGGTGCAGAGAATCGATTTTTGCCCCGTGGTGGTGGTGGTGCTGTGGACTGGCCAATAATTACATTCTGTGAAATGAACAAATGGATTTCAGGCTAGCGTGAAGGGGGAACAAATGTGTCACATGATTGCGTTGCCTTAATCAAGGTCGTGTTCAGAGCCCAGCTGATATGGTTGGAAAAGGTGTAATGAAGATTCAAGTAGTTAAGATTTCTAGTGTTCCAGGTGTATTGTATGGAATGGACCCTCATCGGCTGTGTGGTGTGGATGTGCGTGCGTGTGCGTGTGTGTGTGTGTGTGTGTGTGTGTGTGTATCTGGAGGGGTGTATGTATGTGGAGGGGCTGGCATATCTGTGTGTGTGTGTGTGTGTGGAGGGGTGTATGTATGTGGAGGGGCTGGCGTGTGTGTGTGTGTGTGTGTGTGTGTGTGTGTGTGTGTGTATGTGTGTGTGTGTGTGTGTGTGTGTGTGTGTGGAGTGGCGTATGTATGTGGAGGGGCTGGCATGTCTCTGTGTGTGTGTGTGTGTGTGTGTGTGTGTGTGTGTGTGTGTGTGTGTGTGTGTGTGGAGTGGCGTATGTATGTGGAGGGGCTGGCATGTCTCTGTGTGTGTGTGTGTGTGTGTGTGTGTGTGTGTGGAGGGGTGTATGTAGGTGGACGGGCTGGTGTGTGTGTGTGTGTGTGTGTGTGTGTGTGTGTGTGTGTGTGTGTGTGTGTGGAGGGGTGTATGTATGTGGAGGGGCTGGTATGTGTGTGTGTGTGTGTGTGTGTGTGGAGGGGTGTATGTATGTGGAGGGGCTGGTATGTGTGTGTGTGTGTGGAGGGGTGTATGTATGTGGAGGGGCTGGTATGTGTGTGTGTGTGTGTGTGTGTGTGTGTGTGGAGGGGTGTGTGTGTGTGGAGTGGTTGGCAGCATTGCTTCCAGGCGAGTCTCACAGTGTGAGCCTCTCTGTCTCTCCGGACTAGTGGATCCAGAGGCCCAGGAGAGAGAGCGGGGAGTTTTGATCTCGCTCCCTCGTTTACCGCTCAGCTTAAGGGGAGGGGGGACTCATAATTGGAAGAGGCTCATCAGAACACGATACAAATACCCCTGAGTTCCCAACCTGCCATGGGAATTTGGTGCAGGAGCTTTGCATTGAATTATGCAGTGGATTTAGGAGGGCCTTCTTCATCCTGGACTGGTTTTAAGATTCCAAACCCTTAACTTTGTACTTTAGCTTCTGTTCATCAAGGAGGTTCAGAGATACAGGGCTGTTAAAACCAGACAGTATAATTGGTGATGCTTTTATATGGAAATTGATGAGCCTTTTACATTGTTTTTAGAAAATTGCTCTTTGTAGGATACAAAAAAAAATCCTAATTACTGTGATTTTATAATTCTATGTAATTATTTTTTTTCTTTTCACAAATTTGTATTTTGCTAAATGTTTTGGTTTCATCCTGGGCATGTCTGTTATCCCTCAGCCTTTAGGTGACATATTTGTGTGTAGCCTTTTTGTGATTGTCATGGCAACAGCCACTGAAAGGCGAGAGGTGGCGGGTGATGAGTCTCCTTATCAGCTGACTGAAATATTAAAGCGAGGGGGGGGCCATCTGATTTCAACATGGACCCAAACAGCTTCTTCCTGGAGGATTTCATTAATGTCTGTTCTTTTTTTCCCTTGCTTTGGCTGCTCTTATCTTATCTTGATTCAATGTTTGATTGCTTTTATTTCCCTGACTGTCTGCCATGTATGGCTATATTTAAAATGTCTGCTCTTACCTGCGTTATCCTCTTGGCCTTTCAATGTGCTGTGAAATGTGTTGTTTCTTTGGGTCTAATGTTATAATGTCACAGGTCATTTAGTAAACTTTTCCCTTCGTGCTCTCCTTCACTTCAGCCAAATCTGTTCAATGACTGGAATCTCCGACTTCGAGCTCCAAACAGCCGTCTGTTTTGCTGGGATATCTAAGTGTGTGCGTGCAAGTGAAGAGCAGCCTCTTGCAGGTCTGGGAAGCAACACATTCCAGTTGAAGTATATATTCAGTCTCACAGTGCAGGTGTTGCTTGTTAGGAACTGGGTCTGGCAAAGTGCATGTGGTTTGTCTCAGTATAAATATCTCAGGCTGCATCTCCATCTCTTCTCCCCGGTAAATTAGAGTCAGTCTCCAGACCGCAGCTGTGCTCACGCGGTAATAACATTGTGCTTGCCCACTCGTCTTTGTAACAGATTCCACCTGACGCTTCCTACAATCTGAAGGTCGATATCCTACAACTCCCCTCACCCTCACCTTGGACTGCTGATTTTTTTTGTACAGCTTCAGTTTGCAGAAAGAATGTCTTGTTATTTTTGTGGGGTCAGTGGGGAAAAAAAAGAATACTTGACTCCATATTTTGGGCAGTGAGGATCTTGTTTTGAAGACATCTGGAATGGAATGAGTCTTCAGTTTCCTTAACTTTCCACATTACTGATTGTAGTGAAGGGAGGGAGTGTCAGCCCTCCTGGCCTTGAACCCGGGTCTACAGGGTACCAAACCTGCACTCTGACCGCAAAACACCAAAGAGCCAGGCTCAATGGCTCGGCAGTCAGAGCGCACGCTCATGTGTAGTGACTGCACATCGTCCAACTCATCCCACATCAATCTGTGTGGTTCAGTTGAACCTTCTATTATGTTGGCTGGGCTTCCCTGTTGCGTGTAATTGTTTAGATTCAAGCACTCTTGCATGTACAGCAGCCCATTAAAACAAATTCATTCTCTTCGAGATTTAAACTGTGCACATTCATATTTGCATTTGCACCCAAAACAAGGTGCTGGGCACATGCAGGCACAACATCGGAAGCACAATGTCAGAGGGAGGGGATGAGAAGAACTGCGTTCACACGTAACAGTGGTGCTAGGTCTGTGTAGGATGGGTTATCACACAATATCAGTTCAAAGGCTGTGGTGGTGGAATCCCAAGCTGGGCTAAATGTATTGATGCACAAAACAAAAAGTGTTTGGGCAGAGGAGACAGACGTGTTGGCTTGGGATCAGCAAGGAAAAAGGACCAGTATTATGTTGTTAATGCTGTCGGTAAATTGTTGAACGTTTTGTGTTGGATTCACAAATGTTCAGACTCTCAAAAGGAAAGGGTATTTGCCAACAATTGTAAATTCTGAATTGTAAATTAGGACAATTGTAATTTGTAAATTAAGGTTTCACGAGTGAGTTGAGTTTTATACGTTGCTGAACTCAAAGCCAGCTGGCAAAGGCCAGTGAGAGGAGAAAGAGGATGTAGGAAAGATCGAGCAACAAAATGTTAGGCCTAAATTTGGCAAACGTGCATGAAGTGCCAAGGAAGGTTGAGGTTTGGCGGCACTCATTCTCTGGCAAAATGAGGAATAGCCATTGGATGCTAGGCACCTTCTCCCTCTACCCTGCGACAGGTGCGACAGTGGTACAGGAGGTAGAGAAGTCGGTTAGTAATCAGAAGGTTGCTAGTTCGGTTCCCTGTCGAAGCGTCCTTGAGCAAGACACTGAACCCCTAATTGCTCCTGATGTGCAGTGTGCCATCAGTGTAAATGTAAAATGTGTATACATCCTTGTAAGTCGCTTTGGATAAAAGCGTCTGCTAAATGACTAAATGTAAATGTAATGTAAATCTACCCTTTGTCATTTGTCTTCAGGCAGTCCTTCTGTTTGTTAAGCCATAGTTATGTGGGTGGGTCCAGCGTTTGACAGAAATCTGGTCCAAATGCAATAGAATGTGATGGATATGTAGCGTTATGACTATAGACCCTATGTCATTTCCCCTGTCTTGTGCTATTTTCCTCCCTTTTTCTCGATTGCCAAATCCACCCCCTCTTACGCGCTCACCTTCACTGTGGAGCTGTACTTGGGAAAGATTAGCTGAGGGGAAGCAGGAAAAAAAAAGAATTCCTCCGTGTTCTCTCTCCAAGGGCCTCTCGTTCCCCCACTGGCTTGTTAATTGATTGTTTGCAATTAGACGTTCCCTCATGTGAAACAGCAGTTACTGTTTCAGCTTCCGTCAGCAGAATTTGATCAAGCGAGCAGTTACTTTTGTCCATAAAGTTAATAAGGGCAATATTTAACTCACTGCTGAAGGAGTGTCAAGGAATTTATGCTTGATGAGTTAAAAGCGTTTCCTTGTGTCTGTGCATGTTTAACAACATGAACTTGATTGTGGCTGTGTCACAGTACATGAACAGCAATATTAGTCCATTTTATTGATTCAGATCAGTCTGAGGTGACCTTGACTCATCACCATTCCTTGTGTAATGAGGGCTAAGTGTGTGTGATTGGGTGTGTTTGTGCGTGGATTGTTATCCGTATGTGTCTCAAAGTGTGTGGGTCTGTACGTGTGGGTTCCTATCTTGTTATCCGTATGTGTCTCAAAGTGTGTGGGTCTGTACGTGTGGGTTCCTATCTTGTCTGCTACGTGTGTGTGTGTGTGTGTGTGTGTGTGTGTGTGTGTGTGTGTGTGTGTGTGTGTGTGTGTGTGTGTGTGTGTGTGTGTGTGTGTGTGTGTGTGTGTGTGTGGGGGGGGGGTGTGTGGGTGTGTGTGAAAGTGACGAGGGGCTGTCACAATTCTATTTTATCTGCTGTCTGCAGGTATAGATGATAAAAATCTTGCCTTTGACAACACGGTGATCTAGACGACCTTTATGTCAATAGGTCAGCCACAAAGCCTGAAATCACACCTAAAATCGTTACATATTTGTCTCTGTGTAGGACAGGCAGCAGGCTTGTCCTGGCTCTGCCTCATGGGCAGTATCCACATCTCTGAAAGCGACTGTCTGCTCTTTCTACACCTTGAAAGGCATTGCAATCACATTCCCCCTTTTCCTCCCGTAACTCCCTTGCGCGGATCAATATCTAGTATCGGAATTAACCAACTGTGCATGTCGGGCGTATAATATTCCATCTTTTTCCATCGTCTGGCTGCACCATCCCCGAGTTGCGTCGCTGTGAAAAGGTGTCTGTCTCTGACCCCATTTCTGGGCTCTCGAATATGCAGCTCAAACAGTTGCAAACCAATTTATTTATCTCCATGCTCGATTTCGGCCCCCTTTGTGCCGTGTAGATTACCTGTTAAAGTGTATTTTTAGGTATTTCCTGTCCACTTTAACTGCACACGCTGAGGATGGTGTGGCATTTGCAACCGTGTCATCATGGTGAGACTGATGGAGAGCCCTTGCATTTTTTAACCGTTATGAATGTAGGAGGAGATGGGAATGGAGCTTGACTTTGATTGTGCAATGAAAGTAAAAAGGTTCTAGCTCCCTGTTTTTACATTATGGAAGCTGAATTTATCTCAGGGATTCATATGTGATGATGACATGAAGGTCACATACCATTTATTGTTGGTTAAAATGTTCAGATGATCTCTCTGCTTCAGATAGAAGCAGCTGTCCTGGAGGGATCATGCATATCCCTAACCCTAGCCCTAATCAGGCTTGAGCGCTAAGGCCAATGAAAACAAAGGACTCTTTGCAGCGATAGTGATATGCTGCAGTGTGACAGCCTGCCTGGTATTTAGCATCCTTGGAGCATGTGGTTAGCCTCTCTGTGTTTGCGTATCATGGACTTTACCCAAAGTGTTTAATGTTTCACTTCATCAAAGATTTTTTGACCGTCCACCACAGTCCATCTAGTACATCAGAAACAACACAACTTGATATTTTCTTCATCTGTAATGATAAATACATGTGAAGCACAATTAGGCAAAACTAGTTGTCATTCAGGTTGCATGCACCGTGTGCTTCTCTCAGAGCTCACCTTAGTGACCACATGACAAGGTTCCAGGACTGGTATTCACCCACCATTTTTGCATGTTGACAACAGCATGAGGTTCAAGGAAATTCTTAGTTTTAGCGCTTCACAAGATTGTCTATGAATTCTGGTAAATGTACATTATTTTGCACATTGCACAGGGGTGTTAAGCCCCATGATTAATATTTGCCTCAGGGTGTCAAATGCAATCGGGACTATGAAAGACAATAACCTAACAATTGATGTTCAAACCACTGACAAATTATTTTCCAATAACGTCATTTAGCAGACACATTTATTCAAAGTCACTCTTAATGCAGTGGAACAATGTGTTTAGTCAGTATTAGTGCCCAAGGGAAATTGGCCTCTTGGCCCAAAACTAGCTAGTGTCCCACTGTTCAAGTTGAACTGGAGAAGCACCAGCAGAGTCATCTTGTCCTTTCAATTCTAATTCCGAGGGATAATGTGGAATGACAACCACAACTGCCTCTAATGGATCTTCTTTTGTGCATCAGTAACCATGCAGATTCAAACACGCCACGATTCGCTTATTACGTCCCTCAAATAGAGTTTGCCCCTTGGGCACTGACTGACCACCCACTTAACTAGCCAGTTGAAAAACGTTGCTTAGGTTTGAATCACGTCTCCATTTCTTTGCTTTTATTTTGTCACTCTTAAAATGACTTTTTTTCCATTCCTGTTTTGACTCTTTGATGTGTGTATCGCCCCCAACAGAGATCCTTGAATACCCCCACACTCAGCCCTACGCATGTGTGCGCATGGTCCTCTACGCAAATATTTACACTGTACACTATTCTCATTAAACAGCAGATTAGGTACAGGGTGATAGGGAACACTTACCACTATAAAGCAGATATAGATTTTAGTCAGCACTTGCAGTGTTCTGATTACCATTTATGCGTATCCTTATAGGGCTATTTACTCAGTTTACATGAGCCTCTAAATCATTCTTGTTTACTCGCACAGCCGTAAAATGCTTTGGGTTTTGGGAATTCCATTATTTATTGCCGGAGAAATAGTGGACTAGGCACAATGCTACCTTTTTTCATTTGTATTGAGATCATTGCAAATGAATGAAGCAATCTGTTTGGATTGTTTTACAGTAAGGGACTGAATACTGACTAGGCATGGCCCGGGTTCACTTGAGAGCAGATAGACCGAAAAAAAAAAAAGATTAAAATCACCGAAGCAGATTTCATGTGCATTACGGCTTAAGTTTCTTTTCCCACGACACTGCAGGCACACATAAAGCATTTTAGTAATTCAGTTTTGGATTATGTATGAATTATGTCACAGCTATTCCCCATTCCCCCATTCTCATAATTTTTTCGAGAAATTGCACACAATAGGTTGGGAATACAGTGTACCACAGGTA
The DNA here is from genome assembly GCF_900700415.2 of Clupea harengus. Lineage (NCBI taxonomy): Eukaryota > Metazoa > Chordata > Actinopteri > Clupeiformes > Clupeidae > Clupea > Clupea harengus. The sequence continues at coordinate 3,803,932 of NC_045161.1, read as the reverse complement.
ATTTTAACTGTGAGAAAGTTAAGGAGCCATGAAATTAAACCGTGTGGTCAGTCTCTATTTTCATGCACTTAGGTCCTATAAGAGACAGATGACAATTTTTGGGGCTTTTTTGCCTTTATCGAGATATGACCGTGAAGAATGACAGGGACTCAGTGGGAGAGAGAGATTGAGAGTGGCACCCGGAGATGACCATGGGCCAGATTTCAAAACCCAGTCTCTGTGGACACTAGGACTTGTGCATGGTTGGGATCACTTGCGCGTATTTTACTAATTCAATAATTATACTTGTGACTTGAGGAGGTATAGTTATAGTTATTGTAGTTATAAAGTTATATAGATATAGTTATTGCATATTTGCAGGTCACCTCAAATGTTACTTGACTGTAATGTTTTTATTTTATTTAAATGTGGAAAAGCAGTTCCCATTTTCTGATGCAGACATGTAGCATGGTTTCAATTCTCCAAATATCCGTCATTCTATATTGCAGTTGCACAGTCCATATGGGAATACCATTTTATTTCAGTGAGTGTACCATACATAGATAGCTTGAGTATGCTCTAGCTGATTGTGATTGGTTAGCTAGAGTGCATCGCTGCATCTGCTTAGAACGGTAATCATGCTATAATTGGGAACAAGGATAATTACGAGGGCCTGTTGTTTATTGTTCCTACGTTAATTGCAGCAGCAATGCTAAACACAGCGTGTTCCTACATGAAACAGAACTTCATTTGTGGGCAAGTTCAAACATTTCATTAATTTTGTTAATCAATTAAAAATGGATTCTGACTCATTTTAAAGCAGTGTTAATGGTTTATTATTGCTCTCAGTTGATACTGAAGTGAACTTTTCTCAATCATAATTGAATTAGCTCAGATCTGCTGTGGCTGATTAATGGTGTGGGGAAGCTAAAAATCTATCACGTGTGGAGGTGAATATTTCATTATGAGTTTAGAAATAAAGGCATGGTCAGGGGGAGCCTCGGCTCTTTTGTTTATACCCACTGTCGGGTTTGATTTTCCCAGTAAGGTGTCATCGTTGCCCCGCCGTATTGGGTAGGCCTCGTGGGGGGAAAAGAAAAGGATAGAGATTAAGTGTTTGTCATAATCAATTAATGGGAGAGAAATTGTGCAACCAGGACTTGTGCAGTGAAGGAAAAAAGTGTCTGTACTGCCGTGCGAATAGGACTGCAGACGTTTTGGTTTTGACTGAAGTGTGTGTGAGTGGGGGGAGCGCTTTGTAGTTTTCTCCAAAAGGAAAAACATTTTAACCTTGAGTAACCCCTTCTATGGAGAAGTGGGAAAAACACAGAGAACCAGCAAGAAAAAAACAAATGAGTAAATAAGAAAGAACATAAGAACTATGGCCTGAGAGAAGACATCCACAGCTTTCTCTCTCTAGTCTCTCCTTTCTTCTACGGTACAGCACAAGGACCTGATAAATCACCGAGAGTGGCTGGAATGACCATCTTAGGGGCGCCAGCAATACGATGTGGCTTTATACTAAACACGAGTCCTCAAGACCAGCACTTTGTCACTCTAATGGCCGCCAGGAGGAACTAATTGCCCTTGTGCACATTGGGGCAACTTGTCTGCATTCTTGGCTGAGCCAAAGACCATAAAGCTCTGCTCCTAAGCCAACATCACCTGCCCTCATACGGTGTTTGAAGCCTGTTTAGAGGTTTACATCTCGCTCAGCGTGCAACCAGCAATTAATATCTTTTAATTATTTTCCACACAACCCAGAGTTCTAGCCCCTCAGCCTTCAGTGTGTGTGTGGGAGCTGCTTGGCTCGTTGAGTTTTATTTTTTCCTCACAATCACGGAATTGGCAGTTGCCCCTGGGGCTTGGAGCATGGTTTTTTGACACTCAGCCTTTTCCCACTGTAGGAATGGCTCTTTGTATGTATGCCCTCACGATGGCATAATCAATTTAAGAGTTTGTCTTGGGTCATTATTACCTGCTGGAGAGCCATCTGTTGGCCACGTCTGTGGGAGGAGAGTGCCAGGTAGCTGAAGCAGTGAAGTGGAGAAAGAGATGGAACAAGAAAAGGGAGAGATGGAGTGAGGGATAGAAAGAGATGGAGATGGGAGGGATGGAGATGGAGATGGAGTAGAGGAATGGAACCGTGAGAGGAAGGTGAAAGCGAGCAGTAGAAAGGACAGGAGAGAGGGAGAGAGAGAAAGGGTGAGAAAGAAGAAAAAAAGCAGGAGGGATTCAAAGCATGGGCTTCAGAACGGAAGGCAGTGAGACCAGCCAGATGGCCAGGGACACAAGCTTCTTCACACTGCCAAATGGGCCTAGGCATATTTAAAAGTACCATGACTAAATATAATTACTCTCCATTCAAAGTGTATTCGAAGAAGCAGGCCGGTGGAGAACTTTATCGAAAGGTCTGCATGGCTAGAGAGAGGGCCTCTCTGAGGGGCTCAAATGAAAAAAATTGGAACGCAGCAGGATGCAGAAATACGCTGCCCATGTGTGTAAATTGTACTGCTGTGATTAATTCCATTTCACATGCTGAGAAGGAATGAAATGTGAAACTGAATTAATTAACTAATTGAATTGAATTTTATGACAGCGTCCATATATGTGTTTCAATATTACTTCAATATTATTAGTGTTTAATAGATTGCTTTTCATAGCACTCTATGTTTTAGTGTTCAAGGGGAATCCTATTCAGAATGTATTTTTACACCACGTAACCATGTAGTAGAATGTCTCATGTCTCAAGAGCTTTCTTTATCTCACAAATATCCAACACTAAATTGGAATATTCCGGAAAATATGCCTACCGACCGGGCACTACAACAGTTAAGTGACTCACTTCACATTACATTTGACAGACTTCTCTTCCATCAATCTGATGAATTTTGTTGTGCAGTCATCCGAATACATTGTGCAGTCACCTTTAGGGTCTAGCTCCACATGAGTGGGGAGCTTTAAGAGCCAGTGTATCTAAATGCACCAAAACACACTATAGCCTATCTGTGAAGAACTGCAATAGATTAAAACAATCCCTCACCTTTGAAGTGTAATGGCTTGTTGTGGCAACGACCATGAATTTATACGAATTGATCCATGCTTGGTCTACCAATTTGCTCTATTCGTTTGAGACTTACAGCTGTGTTTCTTTTTGAAATTGGGTGTTAAAAGCACAATTGTATTCAGCCATGCATGACCATGACACTGAATAACTATGGTGAGGCCAAAGTAATAATATCAATGTATTGCAATTTATATTGATTTGATAGGCTATATGAGGCTGTTAAATGTAAAATTAAGAAGCATGAGGATGTCTGTTAGTGGATGATATGTAATAACAGCTTTCACAGATATGTAATTCTTCACAGATAGGTAGGCACTTTACATTGAGTGTAACTCTTGAGTGTAAATTTTTTTTTACTTGACATGAAATATTTGAAATACATCATTTTGGAACAAGTTGTAACACCCAAAGTGGGCTGAAACTCAGGACCGTCCAGAGACATAAAATGTCTACTCACCCTAATAATACTTTTTATATTTATTCATTTTATGAAGGAAATTAATTTGTCTGAAAACAACAAATAAGCAGACTGTGAATGTAGGTTATGTAATGCCTCCCAATGCGAAACATCAACATTATTGTTTATTTGCTCCAAATGTCCTTGAACCATGTGTTCCACAAAACCACTACGCATGTCTAGTCCATGTTAAAGGAGAAGTGAGTGAATCCACTCCACACGTCTCGTCCATGTTAAAGGAGCAGTGAGTGAATCCACTCCACACGTCTAGTCCATGTTAAAGGAGCAGTGACTGAATCAGCTCCCTGCTCCACGTGTGGCAGCTGTGGGAACTGGACAGTGTCCCACCAAACACATTAGCTGATCTCTGACGCTCGGTGTGTGATCGCTTGAACACCATGGACAATTGCACACACTCCACAGCACTCCAGATATAATAGTAGCATCAACTGTATTGTACGTGCGTATAGGTGTGCACTTAAGTGTGGCTGTGTGTGTGTGTGTGTGTGTGGAACTGATGGGGAGAGAGACTTTGTGTGTTCACGTTTGGCTGTATGGACCTGTATTAAAGTCACACAGCATTCCCACAAGCTTTTTTTGCACCCAGTATAGGTTTTATTTTGTGTTTTGTTTTGACAGTTAGCATTGACAGCCCTGGTACATATCTATCTATCTATCTATCCATCTATCTATCTATCTATCTATATCTATCTATATCTATCTATCTATCTATCTATCTATCTATCTATCTATCTATGAGTGGTGTGGAAGGGAAAGAGCTCATTTCCCACAGAAGGTGACATTCTGTTGTGACAATGTTGGGTGATAATGAGTGATCTACGCTTCGGAGAAAAGCAGCATGCCACCCCCTATATTTAGATGCACTCTCCTTGGCTTCGTGTGACTTTCAGTAGAGGCATGCTCATGTTTTAAGCCTTAGTGACATGTAGAACAAGGGACAACACATATTTCACATAGTAACACTGTTCTTGTGAAATACAAAGCAACTTAACATGGAAGGTCATACTTGAGGTTTGGATTAATTTGAGAAAGAGTAGCAACATGGTGTACTTATTGTTTCTTAGAGAGATGAGATTTAAGTTGTTGTGAGCTATGAACCATGTTCCTGCCACATGGATTTTATTGATTGAGTAGGCTGGGGGATGCTTGAGTGGGTGCTGTAATGTATCAGAGCCCGATGCATGCATGGGTGGCTAGTTACATTAATTACTTAGTTGGATCAGTAGAGGTAGAGGTTATTGGTTTAATCGGTGAAGTAAAGGTTGCTTGGATGGATGTGTTATTAAATAGGGACTTGGATTGGAGTTGAATGGAAAGATGAATGGGCAAATGAAATGTTAGATATTAGCATGAGGAGATGGTTCATGAATGGATGGAATTTGAAAAAATAAATGGGATGGATAGATGGATTGATGAACAGAGATAAATGTACAGGGAGAAAGAGGGATTGTGTATGGACAGAGGGGGGAATTGTGAATGAATGGATTGGTATAACTTTAAAATGAAACTATGGCATTTCTTATTAAATGTATTACATTTGATGTTTGTTTGGGTATGCAGATGGATAAATAAATGACACACTGGACTAGGGCTGAACGATTTGGGAAAATAATCAAATTTGCGATTTTTTCCCCCCAAATATTGCGATTGCGTTTTAATATGCGATTTTTTTATTTTATCCAATTTTTTTTCCCCAAACAATGACCAACATAATATTAGATACATTTAGTGTAAAATATTATTTCCCGCATTTTACATTTTTATTTAACTGCTCATTACAGAATCAAGAACAACAAATCGGTGGCCACTGTGCATTTAAGTAATTTAAACAAAGTCATTGTAAGAATAAACACAAGGCATGCATTTTTTTAGACCACGTTTTTAATCGCGAACGTTGCGGTTAGAAAATCGCGTTCTATCATATCGCGATTAAATCGCAAATGCAATTAATCGTTCAGCCCTAGACTGGACTAAGGTTAAATATTTAGTTTTGGAAGCAGTTGTGTGCAGATTGTTGGCTGTAACAGCAACAAAATTGTAAAGCATAGAGTAAGTCCCACACACTATTACTCATGGCAGAAAGGCGTTGAACAAAATTGAACTTGCAAAAGGCATAGGGCTAGAGTTAAATAATTTGCTTTCATAAAAAGAAAATTAAATTCAGACTTGCTTATTTTTACATCTGAGTGGGGAATATATTGCATTGTGTGTAAAAGTATTGCTTGTTTTTATTCAAACTTTAGCTTTGAGGAAGAATATTACTGCCTTCCTACTTGGGTCAAGGAAACTCTCCTCGGGTAAACAGTTGTTACATTACCTGTGTAAGAATTCACCTGGTGAATTAGCCCATTTTCACCATACCAGAGTTCTGCAGTGAGCTTTAAACTCACAAACAAACAGCTAGATACACAACTAAATGAAGCAGCAGAGGACCCTGAGTGAGCAGAGGACCCTTTGAGTGAGAACTTTCAATCCACTGCACACCTGTTGCCTGACTAGCTTGGGTGCTTATTAATGAGCCAACATTAACTGATGCACTTAATTAAATCAACTAAGTGGCATATGGCCTCCTCATGGGGAAACTCATACCTTCAACTTGATAAATGATGCCTTGGGTTGTGTTTTATATTAGCATTTCATTTGCCAGGGTGGAGGGTGTATTGATGGCAAAGATCAAACACACACTTAGCCAATGGCTTGAAGAGGGTCCCCACTTGAAAGAGAGGCCCAGAGAGCGCTAGAAACAAGAGCAGACCCATCCCTCAGCCGTGACCTTTGGGAGATTAAAGACCTGGCTTTGTTAGTGGTGGTGGGTGGATGCAGTTCAAGAAAAGTTCATGAAAATGAACAGGCAAGATAAATTAGATTGTTAAATACATGTACGCACAGTAGTTCTTTTTTTTGTTCATGGACATTCCAAGTTTGGGTTATGTGTATCTTTACTTTCATTATTCTGTTGTGTGTTATTTAGATTTAGTATATGTAATTGCATGAATAACTAGCATATATGATGAAATACTGATGGTTCATTTCTGGCCTTTCGTGTCTGCCTCAAAGAAGCTCTGTCATTCAGCATTTTTAGACTTCAAACTTGGGAGCTCATAGTAGGCAGTTGTGTGGGTGCGTTGTGCGCTCCATGAAGGCAGTTTTTTTCAGGTGTTAATTAAGCTCATCATATAGAGATTAGCTCTGTCGTTAATCACAATGGTGCAACGATGGAAGAAAGCATCCTGCCCCCCTGGCCTGTCGAGTTTTAATGAATGATTGTTTGCCTAATTCAGACTGTAATGATCTCGGTTGCATTTCCCGTACAATGACGGAGGTTTGCATTGTTAAACTAACATCTGAAAGACAGTTTCCCAAAACTGTTGTACCAACATCGTACTGTGTAAATTTAAACTATGTTAGTAGTTCAAAACTATCGGTTTAATATTGGTTAATGACATAGTGTAGCACGGGGACTAGCACACCGGTGTATTTTAATGAGGGGCTTGGGATACCTCAATTTCATCCATTAATCATTTTTTCCCCAAATTTCTAGGTCATTTAGCATCATGGGTCTCATTTTAGTTTGAAGAGTGCTGGGGACATAGCTGAGATTTGATATAATCCTACATGCCACTGGTGTAGTGTGTTGTCTGCTCCTGCGATTGCAATGAGCGTAGCTCCAACACAAATGCACACAATGTCATGGGTTAATGGGACTGTGTAGGGCCTTCAAGCTAAAATGTTAAAGGTACACTATGAAGGATTTAGTGGCATCTAGTGGTGAGGCCGCAAAGTGCAACCAACTAAATACCTCTCCCTTTTCAAGCGTGTAGCTTGAGAAACTTTTGTATCCGTATCTCAGTATCTTAGTTACAGGTGATTATACACTAATGAAATACTATATCCCATTTCTGTTAATATATCATCCTAAAAACAAGCGGGATGTCAGCCTAGTTTGTGAATTAGTAGCCAGCGGAGAAAGAACTCTGAAGTGAGAAGACTTAATTCCCTGAAATGATAAGAGACGTGCTAGCGACAGATAATAAACTCAGGAATTTTAGCATCCCTGCCTTCAGCGTCCGAGAGTTCAGGTTTGAGTCCAGTGCAGGACTGTGCACGTCAATATAAAATCACATAGCGAGCAACACATTTAACAAAAATCACCTGTGTATACTTTGCCATGTTTGTGTTCGCGGGTGTCGCCCTTAACAACCAGTCCTGCGCACTTCACAGTGGAGACTCTAATTTCACGATGTTTGCCGCAGAAATGTGCCTAGCAATCAAATATCCCAACTGCTGCATGTGCTCAACAAACTTAGCTGTAACTGGAGATGTATTTCTGCAAGAAAGTGTGGATGTCATAACGCCACAGCAGCAGTCAGCCGCTGCGTACTGTTACATATGCAGTTATGTGGATTCTAATGCTTTTCTCTAAGAGAGAAAGGTTTGACTTTCCTACCACATGTTGGATGAGCAATAAATATCATCTAACAAGGCAAAGGGCAGCGATTCTCTAACATCACTGACCCACTGACATTCTGGCACACATAGGTAAACAACATACACACACACTGATATAATTATTAAATATATATCAGTCAGTATTCAGAATGAGTTGATGGTCTCTATTAATTGTGTGCAATGCACCTTACGGTGATTTAGGAAGAACTTGGATCCTCTTCTTAAGAATGTCTGTTGTGTTTGCCTTCTCTCCACAGCAAGAGATGGCAATCAAGACTCTTTTCATTAGTGGTACCTTGGTGGTGGAATTACCTACCTAGTGCTATCCGATGACGTGATACCCATGGTACATTCAAAGAGTATCACAAACTGTTTAAAGACTCACCTCTTTAGAACTCATCTGTCATTTTAGTTTATTTTTTTACAAGCCCTACGATTTTATATTATAGTTGTTGGTACAATAGGTACCAGCCTCACACGGGTACCAGAATAATTTAGATACCTTACCATGTGGATGGCACCGAATAAATGTGGGTGCAATTGTGCATAAACATTAACACTCTCCTCATGAGGGCCACCAAGATAATGTTGGTACTATCCTAACAACAGCACCAGTAAAATGTTGGTGATCTCACGTGATTGGATAGGCATCAACTGTTCAACACAATAGCAGATCAATTAAGTAGAATACATGGGGGTGCCACACAAAGTGTGGTGTCTACCATAGTGGTCAAATTAAAGTCGCAAATCAGTTTGATAAATCAGTGTTATAAAATGTACTAAGCTATCAACTTTGATTAATAAGAAAAGTAATAACTACAACCAAGATGACTATATCAATAGCTAGTGAAGGTCGAGAGAGAGAGAGTAGCAGCTCTCCTGTGAGAGCGGGGAGAAAGAGAGCTAACTCCAGGTGATTTGGGGTCTTTTTGAAGAAAGAGAGCTAACTCCAGGTGATTTGGGGTCTTGTTCACCAGTTCAGTGAGCGTAGTTCGGGTGACATCGGGCTGCAGTTGCACTGATTCATTAGAGGAAAGCCTGAGTGTTTACGTAAGGTCCTGATTTTTGATTAAATCACACAATTAACTAATTCCAGGTGTACCAAAATAGTTATTAATATTATTGTTAATTTTACTATGATCTGACATATAATATTGTTATGAACATTTTGCAGTATTTTGCATAATGCTTTGTCTGTTGTTCATGTTATTTATTTTTTATTTTTTTAATGAGTTTTGTTGCTCATTTTGGACAAAAGCATCTGCTAAATGATCATTTTCATTCTTTGTGTCTCAAGACCAGCTAATATTGGTTAAATAAAACAAGGCTTTTTGTGAAGGCTTGAGGGTGGTCTGTTAGTGTATTCCTGTAGATTTTGTTATACACAAACTATGTGTGCGCATGTGTGTATTCTGTAGATACATGAATATGACAGCAGTATTAGTACAAGGAAACCAGTTGTTGATATGTGAGCTGACTGCCATTACAGTCATTTAGTAATAGTACAGTTGTGAATTCAAAACTGATTTGGTCTTTAAACCATCTCCCTTTGCTCTGTTCAAGTTCACACTGTTACCTCCACACAAGAACATGTGAAGTGTGACTGCTCAGCAGTAGTAGAGGATCACTATGGGGTAACTACACGGATCACACATGGGAATGAAAACAGTGCACAGGAAATAGTGACACAATATATATATTAGAGTAAGCCCTTGCTCCATTGGTCCTCCATTATTTCTCTCAGCAACTTTCTTTGTGTTTCCTGGCTGCTATGGTTATCTAGTTGCTAGGCAGATAATGAATGGGCAGGATTGTGACACGCATAAGGCCGGTTTTGCCTCTTGCATCGCAACCGCGTGGTCCAGACTATGTAAGTTATGAAACTAAGCTTTTGGGGAATGTACACCTGTTTGTTCGTCCTAATTAATTTCAGATAGTAAAAGCCATGAGTACTCATGTCTCTCTCCTCTTGAGCGAATGCTTCCGATTGTCTTTTTTTTTTTTGCCTGATACGAATGTGTACAATATCTCTCATTATAGTTGGCCCTGATCGATTGCCTCAAAAATCCTGGCTTCGCATTTCTAACAGGCAAAATGAATGTTTGCTCTCTCTCTCTGTGTGTGTTAGATTGTCTTCTCTCCATGGTGGATGCAGTAGGTGCTGGTAATTGATCTGATATCCCTTGTTGATATGTTTTGAAGCAGGTAGCCTCTCTATGAGGACCATTTTCCATCGCCATTCCATTCACTGTCTATTGATCGGAATATACAAATGGGGTATCACTCACAGGAGGACTGCGGCTACTTTTATATGAATACTATAAGCATCACGGAGGCACGTCTAAGCTGTTTGGATCCATCACTGTCGGAGAGTCCATGAGCATCTAATGGGAGTTTGTTTACATTCTAACGTGAGAATGGCTGAAGTTGATGCCCATAAGCACTGGCATAGAGTGCGGTTTCAGCTCCTGCTGATTAGATTGCTAAATCAAAATCTTAACCATCTCTGTTTGAAGCATGATACTGATATGTGGAGTATGTATGTATGTATGTGTGTGTGTGTGTGTGTGTGTGTGTGTGAGAGAGAGAGAGAGTGTGAGAGTGTTTGCATGAGCACTCAGGCACAACGTTTCCTTGCATGAAAACTCATTTTGTGCCATTTCATTAGGCAGTACTTTGACAAGCCCTTTTCTTAAACAGTCAGGTGGCACACCACTGAATAACAGCTATTAAGGTCTAGAAGAGCAACACCCCATAGAGCTACTGTCAAATAGGGAGGGGGTGGGGGGGTGGGGGGGGGGTGCTAAATCGCTGAACATTCACTGGTAAGTGAGATTCCCAGGCAGTTCACCGGCATGTAGTCACCGCCAGCCTTAATGTTAGTGAGCTGTGCATGTGCAGGTGAGGCAAAGGGAACATATGGGCCGTGGTGATGTTTTCTTGTCTGACATTTTCAGACATGGCCGATGAACACTGAGATTTAACGTCTGGAGGATCCGTAAACCAGCACTCATTCCTCCCCTCTAGTCCCCTTGGGGTCACATATTTTATTTATGCATTCTATAAAAATAAAGGTTTACTCCGCTGGCTAGAGGCAAGCAACATATTCTGGGGACTGGACCATATGCTTTCACTAATGGAGACGGTGAAAATGTGAAAGGTCTCTGCAATTCCCCTTTGTCTTCCCTAGCGTGTCTTAGCATTGCCTCCTACCTGTGGCCTGTGGTTCGGCTATATAGCTCCTAATGATCCAAGAGAGGAAGCAAGCGCTGAGAACATGCATCTGACGCATGCCCATAATCAGAGCCTGTGTGGGATATTGTAGGTTGAATTATTCTCATTTCAAATCACACAATCGAGTCTGGAAGTGTGAATTACCAATGTGTGTGCGAGCATGCGCGTGTGTGCGCTTGGGAATGTTTGTTTGTGTATGAGAGAGAGGGAGGGTGAGAGATAAACGTGAAAAAATTTGACAAAAAAAAATTGAAATAAAATCTTGTTCAGTTTAATTGACTGTACACTCTCACTAAGTGTGATGGTAGTCATCCCTGTTTCTTAAACAATTTTGAGATTAAATTGTTTAATTTTTAAGATTTCTTTTAAGAGGTTAAGCAAAAATATGAAATATTGGCCTCAATGTGTCATGTTTCTGTTTCACTTCAGTTATTATTAAATACTTTAAGCATAACAGTACTGTATCAATAATGTGTGCTAGAATGTTTACCCCTAATATCCACCTCAACAGGCTCCACTGTGGTGAAGGATGCCAGTGCAGCTCTGGATGTGTATCCTTGCCTATTAGCTGCAAGGTGTTGCCCATCATTTTGACTGCTGTGTGAGTGGTTCTCTGGACCCCAGTGAAATGTGCAACAGCTGAATTGATTGACAGCTGACTTCATGCTCTTTAACTATGGCAACTGACAAGGTCATGTCTGAGCAGATTATGGTTAAATTGGACAGCACTTGGAAATATCCCTCTTCATTCCATTTTCTGCTTTTCACTGGCCTCATCTGTTGTCTCTGTAGGACTGCCTTATAGTGTCTCCCTCTCAGACGTATCAGTCAATGACACCCTCATTTACAGAGTGTTTATTTTAAACTTACAATTCATTTTAAAATACCTGTTCAGTTAGCTCAGTCATATGCAAATACACGACAACTGACTAAAATAAGTCATGAATGCTGCTCTGTGCATGGTAACCATAGAATTGTAAATTCATAAAGGATAATAACTACAGAAATATTACTAATGAATCCACACGGCAATCAGAGTAGGTCTGATAATGCGTTGTTGCTAAATGCAATATGAATAAATGCAATCCTTTTTGGACACACACACACACACAGAGAGAGAGGTTTGCAAATCCAGGACTCTGCTGGTTGCGAATGCTAAGCTGGCATTAACACACTGCAGCGCTTCCATTTCAGTTGTCAGCGGCGCATCAATCACCAGGGTGAAGTCAAAGGAGGTATATACGTCCCTGTCTAATTGATGGCTCTGTTGGCGAGTTGAAAGGCGTTAAATTGCTGACGTCTCCATGATGGAATGTCAGCTGTCATTCCGGAAGCAAGGCCTGCATCTCATCCCTACATGAACGACAGCAAAGCAGGGAGGATAGAATGAGAGAGAGAGAGAGAGAGAGAGAGAGAGAGAGAGAGAAAGAAAGGAGGAGATGAGGGAAGCACAACAGAGAGAAAAGATGGAAGATGGAAGATGGAAAAGCGAGAGAGGGACAAGGTGGAGTGAGAAGAGTCGAGAAGTGGTCATCCCTGATCAGGGGTCAGCGATGAGATGCAAGCCCCTTTAATAAGACTTTGAACTATACCACTGACTAAAATGGCTCCTCAATGACTGTCCTCATGTTTGATTGAGCAGTGTGGTTTGATGGCTGCGGCAGACATATTTTAATGCTGAAATGTTTACGCAAGCTTGGAGAGGTGAAATGGATTTTGCGCATTTTCTTTGAGATTTTTTGTGACTTATTAGGCTGTTTGGACTACGATGGTGCTGCTGGTAAAACGATAGTTAAATCAGATGCACTACTAAAAACAGGGGCCTAGTAGTTTTATGAATTTGATCCCACCAAGTCATCAACCTTAATGATCTTTTTAGGAGCCGCAGTAAACCTGCGTGCTCTTACTGTGTCCTTTGAGAATACTCTTTAGTATGTAGTAACAGAGGTGAAAGCCTAACAGCACAGCCTGCAGGGACATCAATTCCAGAGCCTGTAATTGTCATGGTATTGTAGGCCACGCTATAACAACCAAAAGCTAACATGGAGAGGACATTTATTGGAGTGTTTTTTTATGCAAAACAAATTTTTGTCAAGGTAAATAATTTGCTCTCTGATTTACTCGCAATTGATATTCCTCTGTGTTGGAATAAATAGGTTGTTGGGGACCTCGGGCTTTACTCTGAAATAATTGATGGCTTTTTGGTTTTCAAAATTGTGAGCAAACCTCATTAGATTGCGGAGGGGTGTTTCAGTTAAATCTTGAAACTGACATGATATTAAGATATTAAGAAGTAGACTTGCATGGTTTTTGGAATAAGAAGTAATTTTTAGGTGAGGATCCCATCCTGTCAATTTAATCCAGACATAGGATATCTAATTCATGTGACCAAGCATGTTCAGCTCCCTAACAGGGCTTTCAAGAAAAATGTTTAGGTTTAATGTATACCTCTACCTATTACAGACTATTTTCTTATTATATAGTATAAAAGCACCTTTCCAATAACATTAGATGAGTACAATGCGCTAGATTTAGATTAAGACTGTTTCATCTCATTGTAGCAACAGACAGATTTCCTATTACCAGAACAACTACAGCTGGGGGACAATAGTCCACATCAGTTCATCTCCATGTAATCTTGTGATGTCCCCTGTATGTTTGAAAATGCACAAAGTTGACACATCTCACAAAGCCTTAGTCCATTCATAATTATATTACAATCATGGTGTTGCAATATGTACCATTGAAAAGCTCTCAGACTGTGACCATTCATATAATGCCTCATTGTATGTGTATCTGTAGCTATGCTGTATTTCTGTATGTGTGTTGTGTGTATTTGTCTTAATGTGCTTATGTTTCGATACGCGGTTGAAGACAACCATTATGATTCAGTATCCTACTAATATGTATATGCATATGTGTGCTGATGTCTGTGTGTGTGTGTGTGTGTGTGTGTGTGTGTGTGTGTGTGTGTGTGTGTCTGTCCCTGTGTGTGTGTGTGTGTGTGTGTGTGTGTGTGTGTCTGTGTGTGTGTGTGTGTGTGTCTGTGTGTGTGTGTGTGTGTGTGTGTGTGTGTCTGTGTGTGTGTGTGTGTGTGTGTGTGTGTGTGTGTGTCTGTCCCTGTGTGTGTGTGTGTGTGTGTGTGTTTGTGTGTGTGTGTGTGTGTGTGTCTGTGTGTGTGTGTGTGTGTGTGTGTGTGTGTGTGTGTGTGTGTGTGCAGGTGAGGACATGGCCTACAGGAAGGTGCGTGCTGGTCATGGGGGCTCGTTGCGCTCGCGGGACCTGGAGAGTGAGGAGCTGCAGGCCGTGACTCTGGAGCTGGAGTGGGACATGGAGAAGGAGCTGGAGGAGCCGGGTCGGGAACGCTTCCAGCTGGAGTGTGTGGAGCGACAGCCCGTGGGCAGCTCCGCCGGAGGAGGAGGAGGAGGAGGAGGAGGAGGAGGGGGCCCTGACCTAGACCTGGAACCCATCCAGCCCTCCACCTCCCCTCATGGACGATTCCAGCGCCTCCAGGAAGAGCCGAGCTACGGGTCCCGCTTCACCCGGGCAGCTTCCAAAGCACAGAGGAGGGCTGAGAACTGGAGCTGGGCGGTCAAGTACATCTTGGCCGGGGCAGGGGTGTTTGTCCTGGGGCTGGTGATTGGACGTTACACGACGCACGGCGCAGAGAGTCAGACGCCAGGCGCGGCGTCAGACGTGGACGTGCTGGACAGGGTGTTGAAGGGCATCGGAGCGGAGGATCTGCAGGCATTGAAAAGGTAATGCTGGTTCTTTATGACATTATTAATGACAGTATTAATAATCCTAAATCATATCTCATCTTTTTCATGAGCGCTCTGGGTCATTTAATCATAATATAGTATAGGCCTACTACATATAGAAAACAAATTGCCCAAGTCTGATATACTGCAGTGGAATCTGCACAAATGGCACTGAAAAATAAACATGTTCTTTATGCAAATGAATTAGCTTTGACTGGGCTGTTGGGCTTGATTAATAAAGATAACAGCATATTTCTTTTGTAAGGCATAGATATGGTAACCATGGCAATATGCTACAAGGGAAGAGACAAGTGTTTGCCACTCAATAAAGAGCCACATATGATTTGTGCTTTTCCATCAGCAGAAGCTGATGGTTGAACACTCAACAACTGAAGTCCTTTCCTCGGCTAGTGCTTCATCAGATCATGAATGATACTGGTGCTAAAGACCCTGTAGACTAAAGAATGTGCAAATACAGGTGTGTTTATAGGATTCCAGACAAACTATGTCATTTACACCAGCCACTTGTGTTTTATAATGATGATTGCATGCAATCATCATTATGTTAGTGGTGTGTTAAGTACTAAGTTAGCATAAAACTACTGACAGTGGATGAACTGGTACACTGGATGTGGCAAACCTGTTGATTCTGTGTTTTTTTATTGAAGACCCCTTTCAAATAGATCGGTAGGTCATAGGTCATAGGTCAAATGTGAACACTGGGTTGGAAAGTAGAAGGCCGTAAATCATTCTAGGCGGCATCAATGTCGTGGGGCACTTTACTCTCCCTCGGACCAGACCCAATTGTTCATATTGTATCATCATATCATTTTGTGGAGACTTGTGGAGGCAGGATACATCAGCTGCTGGTAAAGTAAAGTGCTCAACTCTATGTCAAACTTATGGGTGTTTCAGTATCCGTGTACATGTCAAATGTGCAATTTAAACATCTTTTGTTTTATGATGCAGAATCTTTCTACTGTTTTTACAGTTGTTTTATTAATTCATTGTTTTTTAATTTAATTTAATGTGCCCTATTCAGTATCAATATAAATTATATATAATTTATGGATCAAGCG
Organism: Clupea harengus; assembly: GCF_900700415.2. Classification (NCBI taxonomy): domain Eukaryota; kingdom Metazoa; phylum Chordata; class Actinopteri; order Clupeiformes; family Clupeidae; genus Clupea; species Clupea harengus. The sequence goes on along the minus strand of NC_045161.1, from coordinate 3,787,885 downwards.
TTTTAGCCAATATGCATTTTTCTTGGCTCATTTCCACAATGGTTGAACATAGCATATTATTACCAGTTCGATATTGCTCTCTCATTTAACTGAGAACGCATAGAGGAAAACTTTTTTTACATCCATTGAGGTGTGTCTTAAATAGAAAGAATTTGGTATAATAATAATAATAATACATTTTATTGGATGGCATTCAAGGTCACCTTACATCACTTACAAGATCAGTAATACAATATATAATAAGCAACAAAATACCCATTAACAGTAAGACATGGAGTGCAGTATGCAGATGTGAGGGGGAAGCAAAGTTTCAAAGTTTGTGCGCATCATTGGAGAAGGCCCTGGCACCCATTGTGCTGAGGTTGATGGCTGGTTGTGCCGGTAGACCTGCTGATGAAGATCACAAGGAGCAAGAGGGAGTGGAAGTCTGAAGGAGGTGTGTGACATAAACTGGAAAGATTATGGAGAGCTTTAGATGTTAATAATACGATTTTAAAGTTGATCCGTTGTGCCACAGGGAGCCAGTGAAATTGAATCAGCAGGGGTGTGACATGTTCAGTAGACTTTGAACATGTTATAATCCTTGATGCAAAGTTGTTGATGAGTTGAAGTCAATGAACGAGATTGTTGGGGATGCTTGCCATGATCGTATTGCAGCAGTTAATGCATGATGACATTGACCAAGACTTCCGTGGTGTGTTGTGGTAAAGCAGTCAATAGTTTAAAAATGTTTCGCAGATGTAAGAAGGCAATCCAGAGAGAGATTGTTTGTATGACTGGAGAAACAAAGGGTACTGTCCAGGATGACACCACGGCTCATGCCCTGAGTGGAGGAGCGTATGGTGCAGTCATCTATGGAGAGGGTGAAAGGGTTCATCTTTTTCTAAGAGAAGCCATTGAGAAACGGTGTCAAAGGCTGCACTGAGGTGAAAAGTTATCAACCGTGCAAAGGAGGTCATTAGTTATCTTAACCAAGACAGTTTCTGTGCTGTGTTCAGGGTGAAATCCAGTTTGGAATGGCTCGAAGAGATTGTTTTTAAGATGATCCTGGAGCTGAGATGCATTTATCCTCGCAAGGACTTCTGATATAAATTGTAGGTTGGAAATAAGCCTGGGTAGGTTGGTAAACAAGCCTTTGGCTTTTTTTCAGTGGTTTTCACAATTTATTTACAGTCTGACGGCATTTGTACATTTGTGTTCCCTTTAGAGCTTTTTAAACATCTCTCTAAACATATGGTATATGCACTCTATAGCACTCTTAGGCAAACAGACAGACAGACACAGGCAGGCCCAGGAAAGAGAGAGACAAAGTGTAAGGAAAAGATCTTAAACACAAGGGCACAGTGGCCTGTATAGGGAAAGTTAGACACTCCTGTAGAGACAGATGTGGCCTTTGCTGGGACAGCCTCCCTGGGACCTGCTCACCACTAACAAAGACACTCCTGGAGCCAAGAGCACAGCCCATCCTGTAGGTGACAGGCAGCCTTGTTGTCTGCAAGCACAGCTGTGGAGTGGGCTGACAGGCTGGGGTGGGGTGGGGGGGTGGGGGTGTGCTCCCAAGCAGGTCCTAATGTGAAATTAAATGTCGACAAACCCCAACTGGGATGACACTGCTTTATTTTGAGGCAGGGATCATGGATTGCTTGCATATTTGTGTCAGTAAGATAACTCAGTGCTCAGGCTCAAGTGACACAATGCCGACTTTGCGAGCAATCCTTGTGGTTTCAGCCGTGTTTATTATTTATTTAGTCACATTTATTTTTCAAGCCGCATTGCCAGCAGCCGACCGCAGAAGCTCTTGCAAGAGGAGAGAGGCAGGCAGCACGCTGATGTGCGGGAGGCTGAAACACAGTTGAGTCACAATATTGTGATGCTGTTTGCATCCAGTGCGTCTAAACTCTCTCTCTGCGTTATCTGCTTGGCTTTCAGGAAGAGAGTACATGTTTACAAAGATAATTGCATTATTTACTTTATGGGCACAAAGCCTGCAATCTCTTGGGGGAGAAATTGCGCTCTAGTGGGATTGAGGATACTGTGGCAGCTAGGAGCGGATTAACCAAAGAAAATGGTGATTGTGAATGAAACAGTGCTACCGCATGAAAAAACCAAAGCCATATTCATAAGCAAAGCTTCCACCAGCCAGCCAGCCAGCCAGCCAGCCAGACGCCTCAAATGGAGAGTTAGAGGCGCTTTTGAAAGGCCTTGCGTAATTGGTTCAATACAAATGCTAATAACGTCATTAACAGCAAACGTAGCTCTCAGATCCAAGCCCTCTCTCGCCTCCCTTTCATCGTCTCATGATCATCTCAATCCTTAATTTTGGGAGGTTTTCAGGATGAGCTTGCCAGATAGCCTTGTTTGTTTTTAAAAGATCTAGAACACTAAAATGGGGGTAAACAAAGCCTTGGTAGACATAGCAAGACTGTCTGTCCTGATCCTATGCAGTGTTCCTGGGCTCTTTGGTGGTTGCAATGCCCCCTGTCATTCTTTTCTCGTTGTTGTTTTTCATCCCTCCTTTTTCCTATTGAAATGAATGGTCGAATGTTTATTTGTTCTAATGTCAATCTAACCAATGTCCAACGTCAATGTAACCAATCTGTCTGATCATTGGAGATTCTTGAACCGTTTAAACAAAGATTATAGTCTATAGTCTCTGTTCAAAAGCATGCCATTATGTTCACATATCTGGGTGTTATCAGAGATGCCAATACTTCACATATCTAGCTGGTAGCAGTTAGCCCTATGGGACAGTTTGTTTACGTTCCGGTGCAAGCAACCTCATTCTGTTGGTAGTGATGAAGTCATGAAGTGCCATACACTGAAGTGATGAAAGGCCATTAAATGGAGCCATTCAAACATTCTACTACTTATCTGCTATCATTTTCAAATAAACGAAGATACCACCACAAATGTGGGTTAATATCAGTTTCAGTTTCAGTTTCAGTTTCAGTTTTTGCTCGTGTTAATTCTTAATACTTAAAACCTAAGATCTGTGATAACTAGCCACTCAACTAGTTCCAGCCAACAGCTAAGCAGGTAACTTAGCCGATAACAATAAAGGCCAATATAGGTAAATAGGTCTGTTTCTGTTGTCTTGGTTTGTAAAAAAACAAACGGCCAATAAAGACTTGTTAGTTAGCTAGCAAGCCAGCTACTAACCATTTAAGTTACTTGATCGCAAGCCATGGCACTAAATGTATGCTCATATTTGGCCTTTAGGACACTACAGTACACTTCAGTTAATAAATCAGAAACATTGGTCACTGTTGTTTTGGGTTGTTATAAGCAAACAGCCCATTCAAGTAGCTAGCCAGTTAGCATCTTGTGGAGTTACTTTGCCAGCCTTGGCTATATATGATCTCTTCGCTGAAACAAGACATCAACAAAACGGGGGTTTATGATAAATATTTATCTCCCGTTCCTCTGTAATACATGTCTCATGACCTTATGATCTGTGATAGTGGACACATGCAATCAGAGGGATTAAATTTTTTCTGAATTGCAGAAAACAGTTGCCAGCAAATTGGCTGGTATTTAGTCATATAAAGGTAAAAAAAAAAAAAACATCACCAGTCTCTGATATGCATGTTCTACAGTAGGCAACATGTCAGCTTCACAATTCATCTGGCACGCATTAGGAAGGATAGAAAATGCTCAGGGATATTCCCTGCAACAGTTTTATTGTCCAATAACTAAATCAATACATACATTAATATATTGCTTGGCAAGCTCATACAAAGAAACCAGCCATAATCAGAATACATGTGAAGTCATAAATCACTCCCTCCCTGTTGGAGGTGAAATCAGATCCATCAAGCAGATGCTATATTTTATTTAAAGATCGTTTATGTTGGAGAGTTGCACCCTAACTACATTTACCGTAGTGGAGACGTGTATCCTTAAAGTAGTTCTTAAAGAGTGATTGACTTTTTTTGTGTATCATTGATTGCACATTGATTAACAAATATCAACTGTGCTTAGGAGATAAAGAGAGTGCACATTTATGTGTGTGTAATGGTAGCCAGCGGTTACAGTGCTGTGCAGTGAGTAAACCTTGTTCCGCAGCACCTTAAGAGACGTGCTCGCAACAGACTTTGCTCGTGACAGAGTTAGAGTCCAGTGGGGGACTGTGTGTATACAATACAGGGTACATGTGCAGCCCTGTCTCTGCAGAGGAGATTCTGAAGTGATGTTGAATGACTGTATGAGTATTGTAATGTAGTGATAACAATATTCATATTCATTCATCCATATATGTGTGTTCTTTTATAGCTTGTTCAACATAATTATGTCACAATTGCCTGTGCACTGCTTTAATTCCCAGACCTGATCCACGCAAGTTACAGTTAGCAGACTCTACTACTGTTGAGCAGTTTTTCTTTTTTTTTTACCGCCATTTACACTTCAAAGAGGGTGTGGATAGAAAAACAGTTCCAGTGAAATGGGATTAACCCAAAATCCTTGGAAGAAGAGAGTTTCCCACTGTCCTCTCTAATGCTCTTCTTTATCTCCCCAAGACACTGGCTCCTAATCACACCTCATAATTGATACCGTCAGATGCACGGTGCTTACTGCTCATCTGCTGCTTTTAAATAAATATTTGCAAGGTTGAAGAGGGTTGTACATTAGGACAGAAGCCCAGTAGGGACCCCCCTCCCTGCAAAGAAAAATGAAAGTCTGACTCAGGAAGAGAATGTGAGTGAGCTTGCCAAAGTTGCTAGAACAGTCAAGCAATACTGTTATACTATTCATCTTTGTATCTCTGTTGCAGGATGTTGTATAGATTATTAGCGCTACTTACAGTTTTCTGTTTGAATTGAGTTGTGGGTTTTCTGCACGTGTCTAGTCTCCACATTGTAGAGAAACAGCAGCAGCTGAGTCTGAGAGGCACGAGTGGATACTGCACAGAAGCTGTCCAGGTTGGGCGGCTGCCAAATTGAATTTATATAGACAATCTTCCATTAATCATCAACTCAGTCCGTATTAACCTCACAAGTGGGGTGCCAATCAGAGACGCAACAGGAGATACAGCCGTCCTAAACGTAGCAATTAGAAATTAGTCTTCTGAAGGGTATGTGTCTCAATAAATCAGTCATTTTGCAATTTTAAGCTCAATTTATTGCAGGTTTTACCATTTTTCAGGGTTTTGGACACACCGGATAGACTGCTTTCTCACAACATAGTATAAAATGGGGCTTGTTAAAAAAAGATTCAAAAGGGCAGGTGAATGTTGGTATTAATGTTTGTAATGTTGGAATGTTGGCTGTAATTTTTGTTCAAAGAATTAGTTTGAAACTTAATGTTAGTTTTTATGCATATTGATTACAATTCACATTAGAATGAAATGATTGTTAATGACCCCCCCCCCCCCCACACACACACACACAGTTATTTGGAGGACATTGCCAGGAGCTTTTGAAGTAAATGTCTGTGTGAGTATGTTTCTGTGAATGTGTATGTTCATAAACTGTAGTAGGTCATTAAGGATGAATTGCAATCCTCTGTCACACACATAAGGTGTTTCAGCCTAAACCATCAGAGAATTCAGCCTGCTGTTTGATATCCCTCTAGCAAACTCCAGTTGTCCCTCTCCATCCTACATTGCACTATACATTTTTTTTTTTTAAATCCCTTTTCCCATTCTTAAGAATCTGACTCCGACCCTAAATACTAAACTAGTGTAATCTATGATTCCAAGGTGAGAGACAGAGTGATATTATTCCATTTCTTATGCAGGCAAGAATTATTTGTTTCATAACAGGCATGACATTTTGATTGAATGCTTTTGAATAAGTAGAACAGCCATAGTGTCACGGGAATATTGTGTCACACTTTGAGAAATGTCGGAGTCGCTCCCTTTCTTGGGTTGATCACCATGGGGATAGAGTAACGACCCAGCTGGGTGTCTACATGAGCCATTCCCATGACACAATAATGCTATTATATGATGACGGTTGGATCACTAGATGTGTTCTCGCCATAGTGCCTAATAGTGGGTATGAGCTGAAGAAAAAGAGAAGTTTCTTTTTAGAACATTAGAATGGCTCTATTTTGTGTGTGTATGTGTGGGGGTGGGTGAGTATTGGTGCGTACTCACGCGTGTGTGTCTCTGTGTGTGTGTCTCTCTCTGTGTGTGTGTGTGTTTTAAAAGTGTTCATTTCAGGATATTTCTACCAGCCCTTGAGTCTTAGAGAATATTTCCCCACAGCCGTGGCACTGAATTCCATTGTGGTGGTGTTCTGTGCTGATGTGCTGGTTCTGCAGCAGGGCAGCACTCTCAAGGCTAAGAAGCCCATCATTAGGCTATGCACGCAGCGATCAATACCGGCAGAATGAAATTGATATTCCGGAGGGGAGGGATCAATATTAATAACCATGTGTTACAATGGGCCCTCTAATAAGTGGGGGACTGTATCCGGAGCCCAGTGTCACTTCAGAGGAGTCACGATGACACTCCCTCTCTTTGTCTCTCTGCTCTTGACGAGCTCCTAAACTCAAACAGACAGATGGAATATGGCTCATTGCTGTACTTACTCTTTTTTTTTCCCCAGCCAGCCATTTCCCCTCTTTCCCAGTGAAACAAATAACTGTGAAAAAAGGTAATGAACATGGAAGCACACCTGTAGTGACATACTGTGATGAATGTTAACTTGAGTGATTGTCATGGCCATCGGTGCACTGAAGAGAGTTTTGGCCCGGCAGCATCTACTAGCTCTGATCCTTGGGGGCTCCAGTAAAGTCTACAGTGGCAACGTCTGGGTAGGAGTCTGCACGGTATATCTGTTTGCACACTAAATCAAAAGGACACAGTTGTCTCTGTAACGCGGCGCTGGTAATTGGCTTGATCGTGTCCCCCTCCTTGTTTATTGAATTAGCTACACCAGTTGTCACCCAATGGAGAGCATGGGGATTTGGGGGAATAAATTAACGATTAAATGAATAAGTAAACATCCTCATTGTGTATGAGCCTCTGTCCAGTCATTACATGTAGCCCGGCTCATGATAAAGAGATCTAAGTTATAAAAAAAGATATATGCTCTCCCTTTAATTACCATTGGCCAGATTGCAGGCCATTTCATCAATACCCGCATAATGACCTACCCCTGGGGGGACAGTCTATTCTTGGAAACTGACCTTTAAAAAAAAAAAAATGATCCTAATCTCATACTTCTGTTCTGTTGGTTCTCCTCTGTGCTGTTGGTTGCCGTGGTGACGAGGATGTGCTGTCATATCCCGTTAGTGCCAGCGCACCTACTTCATGCCAAAACTTATTTCTTTTTTTTTTTCTTTCCCAAGTGCCAAGTCCAAAGCAATTAAAACAGCTCATTGGAGAAGAGGTTTGTCTGAGTCAGGAGTCAGGGCCCCTATCAAGCAGAGCGTAGGTCACTGCAGTGGGCCCATGACATTTCAAACAAACAGTGATTAAGCACGGGATTATCAAAGTGACTCCGCCGAGGTCGTTTTCATTATCAGGAAGCACCGGTGATGCGTTGGCAGCGGCGCCAGGGCACGTACCGTAAAGAGGCGAACCTGTCATATTTCACGCAGCCCACCTCTGGGTGTGTGACGTGCGCCTCCACCCTGACCCGGGCACAGACTCCTGCCATCCGGGCACAAGCCTGGAAGTTGGGCAGAGGTTGCGGAGGCCGTGCTCTTTCTTTGTACTCTGTCAGTATGAACCGTTTATTTATTTATTTTTAGGTCCTTGTTAGGATGTAGTTTTGGAATTTGAGAAATTTTCAATGAGCTTCTGCTTGACAAAAACAAAAGGGTGAAAAAAGTCCACTACTCTTCCCTGCCAAGTCTGACTCATCTGGCGACTTTTTATGTGTTCATGTGCTCCTTTTTCAGTGGAGAAAAATAAAAAAAAAGATCTGATGTAGTAAAATGTGTTGAGCGGATAAGAAGCGTCTGCCCAGTGCAGCCCAGAGGCAATGTCGTTGGGCTACTTACCACATTATTTGGCCATGGTCAGAGATGCTAGATACCGTGAGAAGATGAGCAGAGGATTGTGGGGCTGAGATAACAACATAACAGCATCATGTAGTTATCTTCCCTCGCCTTCTATCTCTTTCCCTCGACCTTCGTATTAAATTAAAGCAGCGTGGCGCTTTCTTTTCTCTGAAAGAAAGCCCTTTTTGGGCAAATCTTGATATTGTGTTCTGTCTAAAATCCACGAGGTTCTAGTCTTCTAGAGTTCTCATAGAGTTGAAATTTTGCCAAATTGAAGGCTTTGAAAAAGTAATTCCCTTGGAGTTGGTCATTGGGTCATCCTGAGACATGGAGGTCAACCAGTGCCGCCCAAGTGAAACCGGGGTGGTGACAGGTGGTCTTAGGCTGTTCAAGTGGAACGGGGCATGGGACTTGACAACCGACAGGACATGACCATCTACAGGCTTTTTTCCTAACTCTGTGGATTTGAAGCATACGAACCCTTTGTATGGTGCTTAATGGTGCTAATAGTAGCACTGGCTGGAGTTTTGAAAGGTTGTTTACATCCTGTGAAGTAGCCTGGTAGTGGTCGTTGATTTGGCACAAGAAAGTAGAAGTATTAAAGAAATCTTGAATATTGAAATACAATATTTCTGAAATAAAAAATAATAACAAAATGAGATAATGCATGCATGAATCTTTGAAACATACATGAGCTATTGAAATGTTGTTTTGTCGCAATGTTTAGTGTTCCTGAGGTATTATAAGATAAGATACCTTCTCTGAGCCCATGCAGGGAAAAGAATTCTCCCACACAGGGTACATCTCCATTTCATACTGTTTATGCTAAAAGATAAGGAATATGAATACTCATGAATATTCATATTGTCTATTTTTAACATAGTGCGCGTCACCAATGCCATATTATAACTGAAAAAAAAACGTAGCCTAAAATATCAGAAATATTCAACATATTTTATGAATGTATTAATGACACCGTATGTAAACCTAATTCATAGAAAGTGTTACCAAATCTGATGTTATGCGCACAACTGCTGAATAATGGAACTTCTGCCCTTATTCTAGATCTATCTGCACAAGGGTATATTCACTGTGCACAATATGCAGTGAAATGTTCATTTGGCATAGATGCACAAAGCAATTGTATCATGCCGTTGCATTAGCCCGCGGGTAATTAACTGTCAGTTTGCAGTGGAGCATCAACTTTGAAGGTGTGTAATCTACCATTGTATCTCCAGATATTCACCTGCCTTTGCTGTGTGCATCTGTAATTTTACGCTGATTAGGAGAGCTATGGGATGTTATACCTTGGATGTGTACAATACAGTAGATGCTGTTGTGACAGAAGTGCGCTAAGTACCCGCATTTTACATGTGGACCGAAAACCCCTAGATCCCTTCATAAAGACCGACTGCCTAGCCTTTGATTTAACATGTGTAGGGCAAGGTTCTCTGCGCTCTCCTTCAATGATTCTATTATTACAACTCGACAGGCATGCACAGCCAAGATTGATGAGTATCTTTGTCTTTGGTATTATGCATCAAGTAAGAAATCACGCTCATTAGCATGCAGGAGATAACGATGGCATCTTTTAATAGAGTTTAATATCTGGGAAAGTTTATCAAATTTCATCAATAATTCAATTGATGGCATGCCTAATAGGAGGCGTCATTTCAATTTGTTTATTCAAGAGCAGCGCAGATGCCACCGTAACGCACCACGCCTACTCCGCATGTTAATTCCAGCCAGCCGCCTACGGAGGGCCCACACTAGTGGCGGAGCCTTTGCCTATTAAAGCTACCTGTATTCACCATCTCCTCGTGCGGAATTGCTCTCTCCAAGACCTACCACCCTCCCTTTTCGGCGGCTGTCCATTTAAAGTGCAACTGGATATTCAGCTGTAAGAATCCCATCAGTTTCACCACAGGGATCCCCGTTGTGCGGCGCCCCCTACGGTTCAATACTGTAGGTGCTGGGAACCTGTGTCCCCTCTAGGCTGCCGCTGGGTGGGAATAATTAAGCTGCAGCAGTGGGCCTCCGCTCATCCGTCCTCCCTGACGCAGCGTGCAGACTTCCCGTTCTTGGCCCCCTCTCTCCATGTCGCCCTATACCTGACTGAAGCCTCCCTCGGAGCTGGGAGCGTCACCCCGCCGGCCCCCCATCTCCTCCGCCAGCGCCACTCAAACACGACAAGACAGACGAACGTCGGGAAAAGGTCACGTCTGACGGGTGTCAAGCAGCTTGGTGGAAATGATGGTCTTCGGCAGGTGGTGAGGAAGGGAAGACTGACATGGTTGCTAAAGCACTTGAATGTATGTGCCTGGCTGACTCGCTCTGCCTTAGTATTTCCCCTGTTTTCTCTTGTTATTTGGCGAGACACATCCAGGCTAGCGGTTTGACTTTAACAGCTTCTGATATGTTGTCTTCATTTGCCTCACAGCCACCTTCACACATTTGCATTTTATTCTGTCTGGCCCGGGCTTAAGTGTTCCTAAATGTAATGTGACGTTCATACTTAACCATACTGCCCCCTCGCTAATGAACATTTTCATGATGCAACAGTGGTTGCGAGGTGGCTGGGTTGGCGCGACTGCTGCTCTTGAGCCTGGTCCTTGCGGGGCGGCAGGTAGGGCTCTCGGAGGCTCGGTCTAATTGCCCTCAGAGCGGTGACCTGCTGTTAGCCTTGGCTCTGGGGGGGATAATTGGGCGGCTTGGGGCTATGATCACGTGTGGGGACGAGCTCATTAGATCCACAATGGTGCCATGATTACGCTCCTTGGGATTAACGCCTGCCTCTGGGCCCAGGAGGGTCTTCCACCACTGGACAGACAGTCCCCACGCGCCTCCTCCACCTCCCGCTCAAGAGTGGAAGAGTTCACATTTAATCTTAATAAGGTGGGCAAACTACGGAGCCGGAGACTCCCTGTACTGTATGTATTATTGAAGCACAGAGGCACTTTGATGTTTTTCATATGTCATTTCTCCAGGTCCCTCAGCTGCTGTACCACCAAGGGGGGATTCAAATGCCAGTGGTGCATCGGAGAGAGATGCAAGGGCCACTGCACTGCAGAGTCACCCCTAGTGTTTAACAGATTGTGTATACATTTTTCACTGTCCCCTCAGTGTCAGACGCTTCAGTAGCTTGTCACATCTCCTATCGCCGGACCGCTGAGTCCGCTGGCGTGCTTTTTGGGTGCCCATGTCTGCGTTGTATATGTATGACCCCTTTCTCTGGTTTTCAAGGCACACCACTTTTCTGTCTCCCTTTTTCTTGCACCCACATTTGACATTTTGATTTGGCTTTGCACACATTTTTTTTCCTCCAGAGAGGGGGATGACTTGATTACAGTTATTTCCTATAGTAATCACAGCCTTTTAGTCTATTCGGAAAGGCTGCCCTTTAGGCCTATATGTTTATCAGCTGAGCATCAATAGTCAGCATCACAGTGATTTTCAGCACTCTCAGTTTTATATGGCTTTTGCTTTTTATTTACTCTATGCACATCCATTGGGGAGGACAGACGGAGTATGAGCTTGGAAGAGCAGAGGCATGGACATTACACCAGTCTGTGAACCAGTGTGCATTATGAGTGTGCCAGAGTCTGCTTGCCAGTCTGTGAACCAGTGTGCATTATGAGTGTGCCGGAGTCTGCTTGCCAGTCTGTCTGTCCTCCTGTGCATGTGGGCGTGGGTGGCTTGACTGGCTTTGTGCTTGACTTGAATGGATAAAATCTGTGAAACATTTTTTCTCTCTCCCTCCCTTTCTGCATTCTGAAAATAGCTCCAATTGCTTCCACTATTGCATCACGCTTGCCGGGTTACAGCTCGCTGTGTGGAGGAAAGAATAGCTCATTAGGTCCTCGAGTATTAGTTTTGCTGAAATCAAAATCACAGGTATGTAGCAAACACGGATGGGTGTCTCATGGCAGGGTGACTTCCCTAATCATTGCTGTTGTCTTCTACAGCACACCGACAGGCGCCGGTAGTTAGCAGTTTAAACTCTAATTCATTACATTGACTGCATATGGTGGTGACAGAAACAAAGCTCCATAGTACGTGGTGTGGCTTTGAGACGCTGATGAGAATGACAGCAGAGATGTTCTTTTTATGATAGACTTACAGTGATAGGGTAATTAGAACATTAAATAAGAACAGTTGCCATGGAACAAATCTGTCTGTCAGTCTGTGTTCATGCATTTGTCATAATATTTACAACTAATTGGATTAGATTCAATTATTTTGCGCAGTGATACAAATTCAGGGTTTATAAACAGCCGTAAAATGAAGCCTGGGATATCACGATCAAGATTTGACTTACCAGTGCTATCGTAGCATGTTCTGTTACACTTTAGCATTGAGTGCTGTTAATATGGCTCCCTGACAGCCCCACAAGATCCTCCTGACAACTGATTGACAGATATAAAAATTTGCAAAGACTACATTTATCTAGTATCAACTGGCTGCTTTGTCAATGTCATATAACACCTTTGTTGACACATTTTCTAGTTGATGTATTGTAGGCCGAGGTTGTTAATCTCAAATGATTATCTTATTAATGATAATAATAATAATAATAATAATAATAATAACCTTCTGCCACTAGAGGGCTCTGCTCTGGATGCAGGCATACAACACATTGCTTTCCCGGGCACTGTGAAAGATGATTCCTGTGGAGATTGACAGAAGACAACGATCATCCCAGTGCAAATATTTTTTTCTATATTGTGTTGTTGCTGTGTTCTACTGTTGACAAATCCTTGAATCATTTAACAGTCTTAAACTGGCTCATAGGCCTCTCCAGCCTTGGTCTGTAGTTCCAAAGGACAGAATAGACGGCTGGTGTAAATGGCCTCTTTGTAAGACTTCAGAGTCAGAGTGACAGCTTCCCTCTCTGGGAGACATCTTCCTGCCTCACCTCCGTGTCTCACCCGCACAAAGACAAACGAGCTGTGTGTGGCCTGACAGGCCTCCAGACTCAATAAAACATCTTTAAAGTGGATTGTTTTGACAACCAGCAGTAGCCACAGTTTTCTGGGTCACATGAACTAAGAACTATGTGTATTTATTTTCATATCATTTTGAATGATTTCCAGTGTGATTCACAGACTGTTGTGGAAATATGTGCTATCCGTTTAACTTCTGTTGAATTGTAACAGGAAACACGTGCAGAATGATGATGTTGAGGCCCACATACTTTTATTAGTGGGGTAGCATCTGTGCTTTCTGGTGCTTCCCCACAAGTAGCCAGTGTCTAACGGGAACCTTGCTGAAGTGTTGTAGTGGATCAATCAATGTCATCATTGAGAAGAAGCAATTAAAGCCCAGGGTTACAGAGTTAACTCTGTTTCTGTCTTGGCTTTTTCTCTTACACCCTCTCCCCTAATCTCACTGTCCCTCTCCCATGTTATGTGTGTGTGTGTGTGTGTGTGTGAGAGAGAGAGAGAGAGAGAGAAAAGATAGATAGAAAGAAAATGAGAATACCAACTCCATGTTCATGCTATATACTCACATTTGGCAGTCCAATGTTGCTTGACATTTGACAAGACCTTGCCATACATGTGGAATAACAAAAGCAATCCTATTAGAATACTGAATGCAAATAGCAAGAATGAATAATATAAGAAAATAATACCAAAATCAAATGTGCAGTAGCAGCATCATCTCCTCAAGCTTGAGGGAGCAGCTCCAGCCTCATATGACCCCCCCCCCCTTCCCCCACCTACACACATTTGTACCTCCCCCCACACACGCACACACACACACGCACGCACACGCACACGCGCACACGCACACGCACACGCACACGCACACACACACACACACACACACACACACACACACACACGCACACACACACACGCACACACCTGAGTGAAAGGAAGTTAGAGAGCAGAAGCTGGAGCCAGGCTCATAGTGGCGGTCCCTCCTGTGTCCTCATTTCTCTTCAGCTGGCTGGTCATTTATAGATGAGTCCCATCCAGCATGCCACTGCTCAGCTCCTCTCCGCTCCTCTCCGCTCCGCTCAGCTCAGCTCAATTCACCTCTCCAGAATGAAGCCCCAGCTCCACTGAGATCAGGGAACATGTGTTTCCTCCTGAGAGCTCTCTCTCTTCAGCCGGCCTTTTTCCCAGGTAATGGCTGGGAGAAGAGGGTGTAATGCCACATCCTGTGTGTATATGAGCTCAGGGAAGACTCCAGGAGGAGGCGCTCCGCTCCTCGTGTGTCTCTGAAGAGCGCGCGGCACACCGGGGCGGCACAACAGGGATGTGCTCCGAAAAAAACAGGCCTGATTTTTTTATCAAGGGGGCTGCGACAAAAGAAACTTGTGCATCGCAATTTGACTTTGAATATTCTGTGTTGCATGAAGAGAGGAGTGGGTTTGTGTGACAGCGCTGCTGATGAATTGCTCTGCTCTGAGCCTGGCCCGATCCCAGTGCCTTATTTTGAAGTTTTTTTTTTAAAAGGCAAGGAGAGAGCAGAACACGAGAGGAGCTCACAGGAGGCGGGACACGCTCCAAACAGGCAGCATTTCTAATAGACCATCTCTGGGAGGCTGAGCAGCTGATTGGATGACTCTGCCTGGCAGAAGCTTCTGATTGGATGACTCTACCTGGCAGAAGCTTCTGATTGGAGGACTCGGGACTTGAACCTGTTCCATTTTAATGTGCAGTAGCCAGGCTGCATGAATCATTTAGGGATAAAAGTAAAGACATTAATACTAAATAGTATATCACTGCAGGTAATAATTTCATTATTCAAAATATTCGAATTCCTTCACAAATAGGTTCCTGGCTGCAAACGTTATATTTATCTGAAGATGACAACCTTAGATTGTCCAAAGTGGCTGCATCCTTTCAACAGAGATGAAGAACTTGTTTACCTGTTGTGATGTCCCAGATAGAATGTTTTTGTGTACAGCAATCACTATTAATCTCTGAAGCCCTAGAGATAAGCTTAACTCAAGAGAACTGCCTTGGGATCACTCAACATGGGGGCTGTTGTTAGCCCGTGTTCCAGGGTAGGATATGAGTCTTCACTATCCAAGCACTTCCCGAGATGTTCACTGTATCCCATTTAGGCATTCTTATCCTTGCTTATGTAACTGAGAAATCGTGCATTTTCCAACCGGTTCTCTCATGTTCTTAGTGAATGGAATCCAGAAATGTGGGATTGTCACTGGATTGTCATAGAGTCATATTTTACTGGATAACTATTAGTAAAAGAGTTTGCCTCATACAGTAGTTAGATAAGTACAAATAACCCTGTTAAAGCCAGAATGGCACAAGGTTGACAGACCAGAGTTTTTTATTTATTATTATTTATTTATTTTTTACGAAAAGTGTCCTTACCATTCTCTCAAAAGAGTTCAGGTCTTGGAAGGATGGGTTCACATACTTTTCACACAAAAATGTACTTTATAATTTAATTATTTATATTTATATTTAATGAATACATGCACCTTTTTTGAGAAGAAATTTTCCAGAAGTTTCTTTTCATTTTTATGATGTGGATGACGATCCAATCAATTTATAGGTCTTATTTTTGCAGGCTCCCTGAAAGAGATGCCCATCCTTTCACACACACCTCTGTGTGCTGCATTGTATAGATGGTTCAACTGGAGGCCACTCAGATGGTGCTTGGAAAGAGACTCAGAAACCCACCAATGATTTATCTAGTTCCAATTGTAGACCAATTTCGGTGTCCTCTTCAGGGGACAGAGCAGGTCAGATAAAGGTAATCCAATGTTCAGTCAACCTGGGTTTAACCCATTTCATGAGGTAGGATGGAAAAAAAACATTTCAGCACCTCTCACACATGTGTTATTTTGTCAGTTAAATTTCAGCCGTTGATATTTCTGCTCTGACACAAATCAGTAACTTATAAAATTGGGATGGATGTGTGTGTGTGTGTGTGTGTGTGTATGTATGCCCACATGCTATGTGAAGGAGAGAGAGAGAGAAAACCTGACTCACTATGACTCACTACGCAGCTGGATTTATACACCTGGGCATTACCGGGTGTCACCTGCACACAGGCTCATAAACACACACACACACACACACACGCACGCACGCACGCACGCACGCACGCACGCACATACACACACACACACACACACACACACACACACACACACACATACACGCGCGCACATACACACACACACACACACACACTCACACACACACACATACACACACACACACACACACACACACACACACACACTGCAGCTGTGTGTGCAGTCTATAGGCCTATGAAGAAAGACCTAGCCTCTCTATTCATCGATGGCAAGGTATCAGAGTCCTCTCTGTCTCCTCCTGCAGACCCCACACCCTGTGTGGCGGTGGGGCGGTGGGGCGGGGAGAGAAAGCGTCAGGCCAATATTAGCGTCTCATTTCAGGGCAGAGGAGTACAGACACATTCCACCAAAAGCAGGTTTTTTCAGCAAGGTTACAGTAACACAGTGACAACACGGCATGAGGGCATGTGTTGCCAAGCGATAAGAGTGACCAAACTCGTCTGCTGGGGCACACATTCTCCACACTCGTTCCTTACTTCACCTTTTTTCCTGCTAATCTCTTCCACCATTTCCATGTTTACACTGTGCATGCTGCACTCTGCCGGGTCTGAAGTGCTAATGGTTTAGCCGGACGGCTAATCCCTTTTTTGCATCCCACATTGATCCCTTAATGCGTCTCACCATTGTACGCACACACAACAGCATCCCAGCATGTGCTGCGTCTCGTTGACTGTCTGGTGGAGGAGAGGAGGCTGTAATACCATAAGAGAGAGCAGGAGAGAGGGGGGGGGGGAAAGAAAGAGAATAACACTGTTGGTAAGCGTGTGAGATGGAGGGGAAGGGGAGACAAAGGAATCTGTGCGCTGAAGGAGAGGAGGGCTTACTGCACTGACTTTAACGCAGAGGAAGGTGAGGTGACAGAGGGAGAGAGAGGGAGAGAGAGAGAGAGAGAGAGAGAGAGAGAGAGAGAGAGAGGGAGACAGAGGGAGAGAGAGACATTGGAACTAGAGATGCATTTCCGCTAGAAAAAGCAGATGTGATTGCCCTGGAGCAGCAGTCTACCCTTGCATACCGTAACCTATGCAATTATGTGGGTGCTAACCCTAACCCTAACCCTTACGAAAGAGGGGTTTGACTCACCCTAGCACCTGTTGGATGAGCAAGAAATATCTAACAAGGTGCTGGGCAGCGATTCTTTAACATCCATGACCCACTGACATTCTGGCGCACGTGGACAGACAACACACACTCTCATAATATGAAACAATCACTGTTCAGAATGAGTTGATTCTGTCCATTCATTGTGCTCAATATTGAGATCTAGGAAGAACTCAACCACTTTGTTCCTCTGAAGAACGTGTGTTGTGTTTGCCTTCTCTCTACAGCGAGAGATAGCAATCAAGGCTCTTTTCATTAGTGGCACTCTGGTGGTGGATGGACCTAAATAGTGATATTATTACTATAACTACTTCATTATAATCAAGTGACAGCCATGGTAGCCATTCCTCTGCCACATATTTCTATGTTGGTCCAGAAAAAAAATTAGCACCTCACTGCCAATGGTTTTACCTTTTTTTGCTCCACCAAAATGTTAAGGGCAGATTTAGCTCGACGATGGAATTAACAGTCAGAGGACAGGGCAGGTGAAAGAGGATGGAATCTTTTTTTATTCATCCCAAAAAGGCCAAAGGGCTGTAGAATTAAGGTTTTTGCTAAAAATAAAATTCAAGAAATGAAGCCAAATGAACATTCCAGACGACTCACTCTGAGTCCAAGGTTTCTCACAAGCTGAGATCAGCGCACACACTCACATCTGGTCATTACCAGCCCCTATCCCGACTAAATGAACACACTTAAATAGGTCTTGAACGCCCCGCTGCAATTTAAACCAAAATATAAAACATAAAACGGGTTGTTTCAGGACTAAAACAGAATAAAACTCAAACAGCATCATAAAGGCATATTAGAATATACATGTATATCCAGGCATATATATCTAGAAACCATATAATAGTTATTATCACAAATGATCAGTTGACCTTCAGTTGACCCAGACTGTTATTTATACAGTCCAAGTGGGCCATTCGTTCCCCTACACAATACAACAATTTGACAAAGAGACAAAGGACACTGGTAAGACAAATTTATACACGCACTTAAGCTTGATACAAAATAAATAGAACATTTAAGATAAAAATAATGTGTTATGTGATTATTGTAGCATAAGAAATGAGAATGATAAATGCATAAAGTAGAAAGGAGACGTAATGTTGGTGTTAGCTAACGTTTGCTTATACCTACCGCAGTGGTTGTCATACTCGTGTACGCAAATTGTAACAGCTGCGGGAGTAACAGAGGTGGTGACCAGGTCAGCAGAGAAGATTTGAAATGGGATAGGGACAGAGGAGAACATGAACACCATCTAAAAACATTAACAAGCAAACAAACAGTCTTTGAATGTATGCTACTGTATCACAAAGCGTTTAACCCTATGGAGTCTGAGGCCTGTCGGCACCTTTGAGGTCGTTTGACATGCTTTGATATTTATATATGTTTCCTGCCTCCGACCCTCACTGTCACCCACTGCCCCAGAAACACTCATTAAAGTAACACTATGCAACAATTTGACACTTTTTGAGATATGTTTTTTTAGGCAACTAGTTTAGGTACCATCCTCTAATTCATTTTGATCGCATATGGTCATGTGAAGGACAGATATACACCTGTGTCTTCCCCACTAGCGATCCAGGATATGCCCTATGCAGTTCTGTGTAACGGGCTGGTACACCCTGCAAAAATTGAAGAAAAGCTTTCAAGCGCATGACATTGCCAGCTAAACTGCCAAAAGACACCAGTTAGTGTGTTGGCAAGCTTCTATCAGTGTCAGCTGTTGGCTGTTGGTGGTGTTTGCAAGGTTTTTGCATGCCTTTTAGGTAGTTAGATTACTAGTTTTGGAACCGAACTCCGTACTGCTACTTGAATGCATTTGTAACATCCAGGCTTAACTACTGCAACAGTATCCTCTATGGTACCACAAACAAAGTCCTTAATAAACTCCACTACATACTGAACTCTGCCGCCCGCCTACTTACCAGTGCCCGCTCAAGTGACCACATCCCCCCAGTCCTCCATGACCTTCACTGGCTCTCGGTTAAACACAGGATAAACTCTAAGACTCTACTCACCACCTACAAGGCCCTCAATAACCTGGCTCCCCCCTACCTCTCCGACCTCCTCCACTAACATGCCCCCTCCCAAAGCCTCAGGTGTGCCGATGCCAATCTCCTGCAAATACAGAGGAATAAAGCGCCGAAACCGGGGTGACAGGGCGTTTTTCAGTCCCTACCCCCTCCCTGTGGAACTCATTACCTCACCACATAAAAAATGCTCCCACACTGTCATCATTCAAAAAGGCCCTCAAAACCCACCTCTTCAGCCCCCACCCCATGTTTTTATTCTTTATTAAAGAGTTAACTGTTTGTTTTCTTTCATCCCACAGTATGTTAAGCGTCTTTAAGAACTTTGAAAAGCGCGATATTAGTCTGATGTAATATTATTATTATTATTATTAAAATGTAAAAAATAGTTTAAATGAAAGATAGAGTGTGATAATCTTTCATTTTAGGTTTGGGAAAATCTCTGATAATCACCCAGATATGTAAACGTAATGACGACTAACAAAAGCATCTGCTGTGGCCAGGAATCCAACTCCGGTCAATTGCTCGGAAGTCAGAAGTGCTATCCACTTTCCCACCAATACGATTCAGGAACCATAACCAGCCAGATACTGTATGTTGAGCACTTCGCCAGCTTGCACATCCACATAATTAGAGGGGGCTTACAGCTCCATTGCTGTAATACAGGAGAAGAGCAAGAGAGAGAGGTAAAGAAGAGAGAGAGGTAAAGAGAGCAAGAGAGAGGTAAAGAAGAGAGAGAGGTAAAGAAGAGAGAGAGGTAAAGAGAGCAGGAGAGAGGTACAGAAGAGAGAGAGGTAAAGAGAGCAAGAGAGAGGTACAGAAGAGAGAGAGGTAAAGAAGAGAGAGAGGTAAAGAGAGCAAGAGAGAGAGGTAAAGAAGAGAGAGAGGTAAAGAGAGCAAGAGAGAGGAAAAGAGAGCAAGAGAGAGGTAAAGAAGAGAGAGAGGTAAAGAGAGCAAGAGAGAGAGGTAAAGAAGAGAGAGAGGTAAAGAAGAGAGCGAGAGAGGTAAAGAGAGCAAGAGAGAAGTAAAGAGAGCAGGAGAGAGGTAAAGAAGAGAGAGAGGTAAAGAGAGCAAGAGAGAGGTAAAGAGAGCACGAGAGAGGTACTTGGAGCACACTCAGTATGCAGAGCACAGCCCTTGTCTCCTTGCAGTGCTCTGAATGAGGAGAGGTCGTGGTGGGGGTTGGGGGTTGTTTGCCGCTGTCAGGAGCTCAGATGCATCGGCTGGCTAAGGCCGTGTGTTTACCGGCGGCTCCCTGAGGGCCATGCACACAGGGCTCCGGCTCCCCAGCTATCAATCACAGAGGCAGGCCGAGCACCATCCCCGTGTATCACACAAGAGACCTGCGGAAGCTCCCCCAATGTCTTGGCCCCATCTTCAGAAAAGTGCATATAGACACAGAGGCTCACAGTGCAAAATCGCCCCTGCTTGAATCTGGTCATCGAGTGGTCGGTAAGAATGGTGCTTATCTGACTGGACCAACTGTAGGCTTGGCAATGCAGCTGCTGGCCACAAGGACTTTTTGTAAAGTTGTTGCTGCTACCTGTCAGTACTGGGAACATAATCATTTATCCTCTAAATTTGTGGTGCATGTAGTGTTAGTTATACTGTGAACATTTCCGCTTGTAGTTCTTCATACTTGGCAGAGGGTGGTTTAAATGCGTTGTTTGTAGATGTGTGTGGGTGTGTGTAACTTTCACATATGACCTCAGTGTTCTCTGCACCGGTGAAAAACAATTTATATCTTCGTCAAGCTGGAAGTAAGTACAACTAGCCAAGCTGCGTTGTCCCCAAAGAAACCTACACCTTTTAAGTGAACGATTGATTACAGATTCTAATTAGAGTCTTAAAGTTTTAGGCTTGTGGTATTGATCCCTGTGCTCATCTCAGCACAGCTCGGCTGCTGACTGCTCAGGTAGGAGAGCTGGAGGTTCTGTGGAGTCAGTCTCATGTAGACTCTAGACTCTAATGCAACGCAGATAAGACAGACTGTCTGCTTTGAGTGCCAACCATGACAGGAAATGACTTGCATTGTGGTCTGTACTGTGGCAGCGCCACTCGGAGTGCATGTGCTGTATGTTCTTTCAGAAGTGGACTGCTGTCTCGTTATCACACTCATTTATCTACATTCATTCATGAGAATCTGGAAGATCTGCCTGTTTTCTTTGGAAATTAATTCATTCAAATGCATTGAGCAGTTTTGGGTTTCTTCGGATTTAACCCCAGGACAAAACATTGGTTATGAGCTAAGCAGTCGACAGAGACTGTCGTGACTGTATTGGTTGAAAACATACATTTTCATGTACTTTGAAGAGCCCGGCTTGTTTAAAAAATGGCAAATAGCATAGCGTGTGTTCAATCATTCTACATGGTGTGTGCATTGACCCAGAGCAGATTTCGGTTTCATTCCTGCAGTGCTCTACATATGTAATCTTAAAGATCTCAACTTCCCTCCATAGATTTGGACGGTGGTGGGTAATTGCCTTTTTAAAAGGTTTTCTGGGTCTCTCTAATTTGAATGATGTGGTTCTATTTTTTTTCTTCTATTCCTCCCTGCCAGCTGGCAATAGTTAAATCTACAAGCATGAAAGTGAAATGGCAAAGCCAACCAAAGAACCACCTGTATCCTTCTTCCTTTCTCTCTCCCACTCTCTGTACTCTTCACCTTTCTTTGTCTCATGGAATAAGATTGCCTGCAGACTAGAACTAAGGTTATGGGATATTCCTTGCCTAGTTCCAAAAAAAAAGACGAAAGTTATAGTTACAGTTTCACTTTACATTGAACAGTCATATCCACAGTTTCATAACAGTTTTATAACTCGGGGCGTCTACCCATCTATTGGCTGGTGTTTAGAAAAACAAAACAACAACAACAGATCAGTTGGTTGGTAAACAAAAGCTTAAAGGTTTTTGAGCCAAATAAGCCATATCCGTCTACAATTCAGAGCCAATAACTGGACAACTGCGGGTACTAAGGGTTAAAGTGTCAGAGAGGGATAGTGTTATGCCCTCAGTCGTGACAGATGATTAAAAAGACAAACAGAACCCAGGCGGCAAGCTAAGGCTTGGCTAAAGGACAGAAGTTTCTGTAATCCCAGGATCAGAGATCCTAATGCGTGACCTCTCACACTGCAGCTTGTCTGGATGCCAGTTTACGGACCGGCGTTTTGGGCATCGGAGAGGTAGGGCAGCCAGAGGCAGTTTGATACGTGTGCGCCATCTCATTGACAAACTGACACGGCTCTCAAAGGCTGCTGCCAAGACTGGTGAGTTTATTAAGAGAGGTGGCGAGTGGGCCGTGCATGGCAGAGCAGGGGAACTGTGCTGGCACTTCCATTTCCACCTGTGACCAGGTCAGACTCCAGCAAGTGTGCCATAACAACCACCAGGTTCGTTTTTGGATAGGCTTCTTTTTTTTTTATGTTGCAGAGTAGCTACATTGCAAGCGGAAACAGCAGTAGCAACTTTTTCATGCAACCTTGCTATGGTGTCAAAGGCAATTGACAAGTTGGCATTTGTTTTCTTTGAGCTAAGGATTCCCTTTGAATGCGACCAACTCATTCATCTACTGTGTCCGTTTACTCACATTTGCTCACACACATTGCATGCACGTCTGTTGGGGGGCTGGGGTGGGGTGAGTGAGTGCCTGTGTATGTGTTTTTTTCTGTGACGGAATGTTTATGAGAGCTTATCTCCAGCTGAGAAAGAGGTAGATGTCTCTTTTATCTCTTTCATCTGTCTGTTATTTCCCTTTCAGTATTCCCTCGATGTCTCTGTTCGCCAAAATACTCCAGATGAATCGAAATGATGTGTACCTTCTCAGGACAACATGATCATGGTTTTTCTCTTCTTTGTTTGGCAGCAGCAGCAATGTGAGATAAATCTTTCAGACAACGGTGTCTTGTGATATTAGAAGCTGTTCTTCTTTTGCATCCTTGGATTTTCTTTGGGTGCCTATGTTCAAAGAGTGTCTGATTCGGCAGAATGCTGACTTTTGCCTTTCGGAGACTCTCATGACAAGTTCTCTTCACATTGAGGAGATAGCGTAAGCACAATTTGATGTTTGTTGATTCTCCCTCAGTGCTGTACGCTGAGGGATGTATGGTGTACGTATGTGACCCCATATGGTAGATCAACAATGCTGGAATAATGTGGAAGTGTATAATATTTTTGGTAACAATAGCAAATGAAAAAATTAAACAGATTTTTTCTTGGTAATGGAAAATGCCTTGTTTGACTCTGAGGTGTTATTGCATACTGAATCCAAATCAGTTGTCAGCAGAAGTATCGCTTAAGGAAGGAACGATCTTATCTCGGCTTTTGTGTTTCTGCCATTTATATAAAAATGTCTTCTTCTGTTAGTCCCTTGTCTGCTATATTTTCAGTTAGAGCTTCTTACTATGGTAAACCCAGTTAGGTGTGGTTTCTCTCAGCAAGTGGATGTGATTACAGACACGTTCAACATCACTTCAAATTACCCATGCAGATGCCTGTCTCACCAACCCTCCCTCCCTCCCTCCCTCCTTCCCTCCCTGTCAGATGCTATGCACGGCCCTCCGATGCAGATTGGGCGAAAAGAATCCGGCTTTTATCTTATTTCTCAGCGGTTCACATAAAGTTCACCTGCAGATGTTTTTTTTTTCCTTTCTTGTTTCTCTCAGACTGCCTCTTTGACGTCAGTGCCTGCCTTGTGTACCCTCTACCTTGTCTCTCGCTCTTTTGAGCACATTTACCTCCACTCATCCTCCCCCCTCACCATCCACATGAGTTACCAGTATCTCTAGATCTCCGAGGTTGCTAGTGCTCCCGGCTATGGTGATCTGATTTACTCCCTCTGCGATAATCTCCAAGTCCAAAAAAGAAGAGAGAGAGAGAGAGAGAGGATCAACTCACTTTAAAACTCTTTGATGATTGTACTCACTGCACAATCATTTTAGGTAGGAATTCCTAAAAAACAATATGAAGGTATAATGGAAAGTGGATTTGCAATGCCCTATTATGTAAATGTATTTGTCATGGTCTGAGAGTGGAGACTCAAGGCCTAAAGCATAGGAATTTTGATTGAGTTATAAAAGGCATAAATGCTCACAAATAAAGTTAGCATATTTGGATAATGAATAGCCTATTGCACAATTGTACTTGAGTAGAATAAACTGTTCTACTTTTCTCCAAAGCTCCCTTGCCATCAATGTTTAGGCATTGTAGTATGAAAATGTTTTGTTGGGTATCACAATATGTTCAAATCTTAAGCAAAATTTGAGGACCTTTACCATTTTGGCAATATTGTGAGTCCATACGTTGATCATTGAACTGTGAAGGACAACCAGGTCAGTTGTTATTTTTTATTCCATTGAGTGGACGTTAGGCTCCAGAGATATCTGCCATCTCTGCCTTTGTCAGGCCTCAGACAGAGAGGCCTCTTTGGGGACACAGCACAGATTGAAGTCAAGGGGGTAGGCTCTTCTCTAAAGAACAGGATTCAGTGCTGCTGGTATTATCTATCCATAATAGTATTCTTCCACAGGTCAATAGACAGCCAGACAGCTGCTCCTATCAAGTGCCACGGCCTCATCCACTGACCACTTCCATGGTAGAGAAGGATACACTGCCTGTCAATCACAAACATTCATCAGCATTTAATTACGGCCACAAAATGTCAATAAAAAGACCAGGGACTTGATATCATCTCTCCCTCCTCTCACTGTAATGCTGTATTGTTATACTATTTTTACCATGTATTACTGATTTAACCCACTTTGCGACATTACACATATGACACCTGGTACAGGACAACTCTAGGGGGCACCAAAATCCTAATGTTATTACTTAGTAGGGCTAGGCTAAGCATGCACTAGTAAAAACATGGAAAACATGGAAATAGTGTGCCATTAGTTATACGGAAGAATGTGTAGTAAGGTCTTCTCATTAGAGTGTTTGTTAATGGCTTTCTGCCCGAAAGCACACTGATTCCCACTCTTTTCACTCACACAGCTATCTATCACCATATGATATCTATATTTCTAGTCCTGTAACAGATGGCACCAAGCTCGCTTACTGCCATTTTGGAGTCCCCAAGGCTTAACTTGGTATCAGCCAGCAGTGGCGTCCATGTATGTGCATGTGTGTGTGTGTGAGTGAGAGAGAGAATGAGAGAGAATGAGAGAGAGCAAATATGCATATCTGTGCATATACGATTTATTGTGAGTGTGTAGGTATTTGTATGTGTGTGTGTGTGTGTGTGTGTGTGTGTGTGTGTGTGTGTGTGTGTGTGTGTGTGTGTGTGTGTGTGTGTGTGTGTGTGTGTGTGTGTATGTATGGGCATATACGACTCATGTATATATATGTGTGTATGTCTTTGACTGTGTGTGAGAGATTCTCAGCTCAGTTCTCAAGGAGGCGACATCAATCAGCCAGCCAAGCTGTCGGGAGTGGCACCCTGCAGCGCGCCACAATGGCCTGAGTCCTGTGAATCACCCTGACTTTGAGAGCCCCTGTGCATAATGACCAGTTTCTGTCTAAACCCCCCCACTCTCCCTTCAGTCTGTCAGTACCAGTCTCTTTAGGGCCGAGAGCCCCTGACGGGAGGCCCCTCTGTCCCCTCCCCCGTGTCCCCTCTGGGGCCCTCCACTGTCCCCCACCTTGCCTGACAGTTCGGTGATGAAATCTCACTGCCTCGACACATCACCAAGCATATCACCTTTAGGGGTGTCTTCTAGTGAAATGAGGAGTGCTGTGGTACAGTATGGTGCAATGATGCTGCAAATCGTTTCGTACCATGTTGGGGCAATGAAGGAAGCTTCTGTGTGTTGGTATTCCATTTTTGTATTCCACATTTTATGCTTTTGAAAGGGTATGCTCTTTCAGGGGTCATTTATTTGTGAACTAATTAATTGACTGTCTGATCTAAAAATGATTTCTTTATCTCTTTTCATCCAGAAGAGAAAAGGGAATTCAATTACAGTGCTACATTTCATTTTTCAAAAGGAACACAGCTCCACAAGGAGGCCCTGACTTTGTGCCAACAAAGTTATCAGGAACAAAGGGCCCCCACATCATCTATGGCAAATTCATTCCAACGCTTTTGTTAGATGTGTGCTCAGCCTAGTAAGACAAGGATGAGCTATATCTATACTATGAACTATATAAAAATCTAATTGTCAACAATTCCTTACCTTGACCTTCTCGAACACATTCTAAAATCTAAACCCTTCAGAACATAGATAAAAAGGGAAAAAAAATGGAATTAAGCTTTTATTATTTGAGTGTTTGTCCTCTCTGTGTTTTACAGAGCAGTCTCAGTTGATTAAGGTCACGTTTCCTGAGACAGAGAAAGAATCAGGCTGGTTGGCCATGCGTGGCAGTACTTTAATTAGATTACGGAGGCACCCATGCATAGCCAAGGGGGATGCTCCTGAGAACTCCACGCATGGGCTCCCGTTCTGATGTCTGTGACTTTTGGTGCACAGCCCCACATCACACACTTGTAATTAGCAACTGGGCTAATCAAGTAGAGGGATTCTCAGAAACCCAGCTCTGTAAGCAATGAGAACAGGCCGACATATATCTGCGCCACAGAACCTTTAAGTGAGCTGAAATATGCATGCAGCGTTGCCTACTTTCTTGGCGGAATACCAGCTTTATGAGAGACCTCTTGAACCCATGATGAAACCTTGCTTGGAGGTGTCAAATACCTTCAGCTTGAAATCTCTATACCTAAGGGCGCTTTATATCTCTAAGAATGGTCTTACTGCAACGACTCTCGATGTATAATACTCTAAATTTAAGCATGCATGAGTTGGGAGATGAATGGCTGTATTGATTATTAAGGATATGGAGATCTGTGCATAATTGTGGTGGGCAGGATTTTGGTCCCTGGCTTTGGCAGAAAGTTTGCTGTATTATAATCAGCAGACCACACAAAGCCTTCATGGAATAAGCATGTTAACTCCAAAGTCAACAATCCTGTAATTAGCCTAATGATGATTAGCCCCTTACAAATCCATCAGAGCTTTGCTGACTGGGGTCTTAGTTGTATTTTGTAGTCGAGATTTCCAGGGATATGGGCAGCCATGCCTTTTGTGGAAGTCAGGCTCCTTTAGATGATGCACTGGTATATGTGTTTCCACTGCCATCAGATATGGGTCACACTAAATACTAGGGGTGGGAATCTCTTGGCACCTCACGATTCGATTCGATTCCGATTCAGAGGTCAACGGTTCGATTCTAAACCGATTCTCGATTCTAAACCGATTATCGATTCTAAACCGATTATCGATTATCAATTCTAAACCGATAAAACGATTATCGATGCATCTCCATTTTTAAAACATTTGAGTTTTCTACTCAGAGTCTGCAATAATCGATGCCGCTTGCATTTCAACACAAAATGAATGTGTACAAAAAAAAAAAAAAAAATTATAATTTTTTTTTTTTTTTTTTTATTATTAAAAAAATCGATTATGAACTTTTATGAATCGAGACAGAATCGTTCTAGAGAGAATCGAGAGGAATCGAAAAATCGATTTTCCCCCCCACCCCTACTAAATACCTCCTACATGTTGGGATCTAAACAACCACACAGATAGCTTTGGAGGAGGGGAACTCTCCCAAACCAACCAAATTTGATTTTCAGTCACTAATTTCCTTTCGCCCTTGGCTTTTCCTTCTCCGCGATGGAAAGTACAGCTGGTCTAAATTCAGTTTGACCCACAAATTAGACAGCTACTGAATTTGCCAGGCCACATGTGAAGCTGCTGCTCAAACAAAGAGAGAGAGATACTAGGGAAGACAACCTCAGTAAATCACTTTCCCTTCATGGAGGCTTTCCTGAAATTACGTACATTTACCTCTTCATGTTTACTGTCAAATGATCCCTCTTGATAATGCATGCAAATCAGTTCACCAATGTGTAAATAAAGCCATGGATGATGGTTTATTCAATGGGTGTTTTGAAAGATGTTTTGGGAAGCTTACAGTGCATAACTGCACATATAAATACTAGCTGTTATACTTTGCAAAAATGATTTCCAGACAAAAAAAGAGATGGTTAACTTCATAGTACGCTTCAGTAGATGGAAGATCCCTTTCTAAAGGAAGATGAAAGTGTTATTCTCTGTAAAAAAAAGACACCCCTGAGTTTTTAATGAAATGAAGTAGGAGAAAGGGTACTGTGGTCACAAGGTTGTGCGCCTCAAGTAAAACTTGAGTCCCAAAATCTCTTGCTCCTCATTGACCCAGGAGTTCTGCCGCCTCACCCTCACAGTGTTCTAGCTGTTCATTTTGGTTCATGATCACCTAAAGGGTCTGCTACTACAAGTAACAGCTGCTAAACTTCCTTTATATGCTCCAAAGGTCTAGCATTCCCAGCATTCATTGTGCTCAAGTCTGTGAATCCCTTCCTTTCCCATGTGGCATTTTATCAGTGAAAAACATTTCTGCCGACTGGACAGATCACCTAACCATGTGGAACATATGCTGGACCTCTTCTCCAGAGACCTTGGTATTACCTGTATAATAAATCAGTGTAAAATTATTATTTCACAAGCATGTGTTAGTGGTACTATAGCCGATGCTGAAGAATAAAGCAAACATATCTTCCCTATGAATCTATATGAATACTGATAATAGTAATAATATTAGTGTTCCGCTAATAGCAATACAAATGCTAGCTATCTGCAGGTCTAGTTCTTATTTTAAAGCATTAATTAATTGAACTACTGATATTGAAAACATATTGCTTTTGAGTTCTACTAAGTAAAGCACGAAGTACAGTGTCACCTATCAAAATTCCTTAACCGTTTTTCCAAGGTAACATAAGAAAGTTTAATGTGATATTCATAGTTATAGGACTAAATGATAAGTGACTCATGACCACAACCCATCACAGCTATCACTGACATGTCACTAATGCTG
Source organism: Clupea harengus (assembly GCF_900700415.2). Taxonomy (NCBI): domain Eukaryota; kingdom Metazoa; phylum Chordata; class Actinopteri; order Clupeiformes; family Clupeidae; genus Clupea; species Clupea harengus. The sequence goes on along the minus strand of NC_045161.1, from coordinate 3,758,800 downwards.
GTACATGCTCTCTCTCTCTCTCTCTCTCGCTCTCTCTCTCTCTCTCTCTTTCTCTCTCTTTCTCTCTCTCTCTCTCTCTCTCTCTCTCTCTTTCTCTCTCTCTCTTTCTCTCTCTCTCTGTCTCTCTCCTTTCAACAGGAGTTTTAGCTCATGGTCAGAAAAAAGTGAGTTGTCCAGAGTGTCACTTCTTCTGCAGAGGTGGAGAGATTTGGGCCTGAGGGACGTCCAGCTGTCCAATCACACTGTTCTCCTCAGCCACCCCGGCCCCACCCCCAGTTCCATCATTGACAAGCGGACCAATCAGTGTTTTCTGCCCAACGGAGAGGAGTGTGGTGCCACAAGTCCTCCCCCAGCAACAGACCCGTACCCTTCCTTTGCTGCCTACTCTGCCGTGGGAAGTCTGGAGGTACGTGTTTCAACAGACAATTTCCCCCTCACCCCCCACGGGCAAAGACAATTGCAAGTGTTTTCTTCAATCAGGGAAGGGAATCTCAGTATTTATGGTGTGTAGGCACAGGCTGTGTCCTCCACTGTGAAGGTTAATTTAAACCATTATGCAAGGCAGCCCCCCTGTTTCACGGGGCCTATGCAATATTCTCAAGCTATTTTTAGAGGTTATGCGTCCTGTCTCCAGAGAGGACTGCGAGTGTCAAAAGAAGATGTATCGCTATTCCCCCCCTTCAAGTTAGACCAGCAACCTGAAGTGATGGCGGGAAGAGAGAGCAAGAAGGAGAGAGAGGGAGAGAGAAACTTGCTTTTCTCAAAATGCGTAGTTGCCTAGAGTTAGTCCTTTGAAGTCAGTCCCCTAGAAGAAGGGTCAAAGTCATCCATCACCGAGCTGTTTTCATATGCTTCTCTGTTTGCGCCTTTGAATTAAACACCATTTGCAATATCTCAAAATCAGTTACAGGCAAAAAAAACAAAAAGCAAGTGAGGGAGAAGGAAAACAAGCAAACATGGCTATCTTGATTGATGGAATGCTGGCCGAGTCCATTTTAATGTGCCGTGTGTGTGGGACACATTGGATCCCCTCGCCAAGCCACAGTGACACCGGAGTCAGTGAGCAATTCACTTCCACTCTACTCATCTACGGAGTTTGTTAAAGATTTAGTGCATGTCGTGGGAAAACTGAGACACTTGTGACATGTCGAGACATGAATTTTAGATTAGCTCCCCCTCAGAAAAGGACATTCAGAATGAAGGTCTTCATTTTTAGATGTAGAAGCAGAACATAGCACCTTAAGCAGATTTGTGAAATTGAATGATTTCCATTTACATAAGGAAACACATCACTTTTCATTTAAATAATTCTGGTTTGTATACCTATAATTTAACCTAAATTGATGTAATTTCTGTATCTCCTTAATACGCATCCTCTATCTTATTTAAATCAAAAAATCAAATGCTTGGAGACTATTTTACAAATGATGTACAAATTTAAATAGGATACATTTCCCCCAGTGTGACAGTTAATTGAATCTCCTCAAACAAGCAACAAATTAAAAAGTTAAAACTACTGGGTTCTAAATTAGTCTGAAACTGACAGCATTACTTAGAATTAAATTGTTGAGACATTAACTACAGACTTCATTTTCATTAGAGGTAATTGGAGGGCCTTTTGTATAGTGAAAGAGCAGAATATACAATCTTCTTGCCAAATGAACTTCATCATCTCTTAATGTGTAATTCTGAAGAGGAAAAAAGTGGTCTTCACCTTTACCCAACCCAAGGCAGTTCTCCAGACACAGCAGACATTACGTGCTGATCAGAGAAGTCAGACTGCAGGATGTGGACAGTGTTCTCATCAGCAACAACCCACAATACACTGCTCCATCAACAACACACCCACACAGGGCAAGACTGCAGACGTGATTTGTGTGTCACTGAGCTGAACCTGTGAAAATGAAGCACTGTGGCAATCCTGGCTGGGAAACAGTTTTGAATCCGCCAACTCAAACTAATGTAAACATGTAAACACAACTTCATTTGTCCAATAATGAGAGCTGTTAATAACGACTAAAACAGAGTAGAGTTAAAATAACCCACTGTAAACACAGTCAGTGGCAACTCTTCTTATACCGATGCCGCTGTCTAGGTCACTCAATTTAAAGGTGCCAATAGTAAAGCGTATGACCAATCACAATCACACATTGTGTGCAGGCAGAGCTTCCCATGGCCTCTCTTATTAACACGTTAACCAGGCTTTAAGTTTATATATTTTTTAACAGTTTAGATAATGTGGGACCAAAATAATTTTGTATTTAATCAGTTACTAGCATGCAAAGAACCACTGTTCTGCCACATGTCTGATTTTTTCTAGCATTTCTACAGCAAAACATACAAATATTACATTTCTGTCTTCCATGGCTCATTAGATTTAGATTAGTCTTTAGATTTTTTGATAAAGCATTCTTCACTCTGACATCTTACTCATTACATAACGAAGAGCAGGCTACATTCTCCAGCGCACAGGACATTAAAGATGTCCGTCTCCCTACTTCATAGGAAGACAGTGTCATTTCATGGCAGAACTAGTTCTAATGGCAAACCAGTTGAGTCTACCTGTTAACCCTGTTTTTTGTTCGTGTTGTCAATATGCCTTTAAAGCTCAGCGAGTTTTTTGTCCTAATCACCCCCAGAAACACCCAAAAGAACACCCCCAGAAACCTTTAATCTTATACATATATGCCACTTGTGCATCAATGTTTTTGGTTAGAGGAAATATACAAAAACATCAAGGCATGTCCGACTACCTAAAAAAGAGGGTTATGAGTGACATGTGGTGCACAGTATCTCCTAGGCCCCGTAATGATCCTTGTGTGCCATACTCCAACATGATGTTCTCCTGGCCCCCGTAATGATCCTTGTGTGCCATACTCCAACATGATGTTCTCCTGGCCCCCGTAATGATCCTTGTGTGCCATACTCCAACATGATGTTCTTGCTTCAGACAAAAAGAGTACACTGTATTGGCCTTGCAGCTCCGATTTTTCAGTTCATTATTCTTATTAAATGTAGCCCCTTTGGATGAATTTTATTACAGCTACACTCAATGTTGAATTGTCCCTTGTAACTGTCTTCTTCCATTTCTCAAACTGTTCAACAGTCTTGTATTTGCATTGCTCCTCCGCTGTTAACTCACCTTCTGTGTGTTTTTTCTCCCTTTTAATTAAATGGAATATAATTAAACAAGGTTAATAAATTCCCTGTTCTCAAGGTTATTTCAGTACTGCTTAATGTGAAGCAATCATTCCCCTTACAGTGTCATTTTCCTATGTGTGGAGGAGCTTGCCTGCTTGTTCTTCCAAAGCCTCTGTAAGTCCACCAAGGTTCAGTTCATCTGACAAGGAAGTCATACTTCCTAGATTCCCCCCTTACTCCCCAGGGTAGTCAGGGTAATCAGTCACAGTTCCTTGGTCCCTCAGTGTTAGCCATCTTTGTGAGGTGTCTATGATGTTGCTCACCACACCATATCAAGTCTGAATGGGTGAAAAGGTTCTACATATTCATAGGCTCATAGGAGTTTGTCCCATTACACGCCACAAAGCCTCTAGGTGTGTTTAACTATGTCTCTTGTTTGTAATATTGAGGGAAGCATTCTTTTTCGTACGACTGGGGGAACCAACATGACTTATGAAACGCTGACCTTTGCCCCCGTTGGAGTTTCTGTTTATTTGTTTTTTTTGTGTGTCAGATGTTATTGTGACATATTTTGTTGGGACAGCTCTTCAAAGAGAGGACAGATGAAAAGTGACCGTGTTTGCATAGAATTAGCTCATTCAGACCGATAACCATGATCTGCATCTGTCACTTGCAATGTTGATCTGCAGTTTAATGTCACTGTCGATCTGCTTTTGGGGGTTTGAGTGTGTATCATGTGTTGGTTTATTATTATTTTGTATCACATCTAATTGTTTACCTACAGTAAGTCTTGTATGTCTGTATGTAAGTAGGTTTAGAGCACCTTCACCAATAATGTAGTGTATACATAGTTAAATGTTTTTTCTTCACACTGGAAATTCTTTTACTGCGCATAAACGTTTTTTTTACTGCGCATAAACGCACATTTGTTTTTTGTAATCACGCTTGAAATGATGAACAATTACCATGCACACCTCTTTGTTCAGAGGATCAGATAATGCTAACAGGCCATTGGAGAGTATTAAAAAAGTGAAATTTGGATCACATTGAAATGTAATGTTTCTAATCTGTTTACCTCCTTTGATTTGAGGCTAATCTAATTTCCCACAGACAGATACATTTTACTTAGCCATTGTTTCTGTGCAGCCAGCCCTCGGAGATGTGCATGCCTATTCATCAGATGCACGTTGTGCGGTAGCAACCGGCCCAGCCAACGGCCTCCTCCTGACTGTGATTGTGTTAACTCCCACATAATGGCACTTAAACACACGAGCCCGTGCCAAAGCAGGCCCCTGACAGCCCCAGTCGAAATGAAAAGCTGCATTGTGGAGGGATAAATATGTTGGGTAATTTAGCGATCCAGGGTAAAGCGTGTGTGGACAGCCTGCCAGCCCTGTCCTCACGTCCCCGCATCTCACCACGGGACGCCCTGATTGGTGCCCTCCACTCACCAGCATCACCTCAGCCTTCCTGCATTATTGGGCATGTGCTCCCGGGTTCGTGTAATAGCATTCCTTTGTGAACAAGTATAAATAAAGTGTGAAATGTATTACTCTGGGTTGAAACCTGGGCACTTTAAGGTGTGTGTACATGTGTCTGTGTGTTTGTGTCACTGTGTGTGTGTGTGTGTGTGGATGTGTTCTGTTCTCTGCATTTGTTGTTTTCTTGTGTTTCTGCATTGATGCATTTTATATACATGTGTAATCATGACAAAACTTATATATATTCCTACACACTTTCAAAAGAATTAAAAAATAATTCTCTCTGTCTCTCCTCCTCCTCCTCTTTCATCCCCAAAACTTATATTGCGTTATTTTATTCGCTTCCCTAAAGAACATATAATTAAGCGCCAGTGTTTGTACAATACCTCAATCAGAGGAAACATCTCATTTTTTTTAACAGCCGAGAAAGTCAGTGAATGATTTTGTTGAATGGACAAAATGCATTCTGGACAGCAAAGGACTATGTGCTGCAAAACCTCATCCCTCTCACTGGCAGTGAAAAAGAAAGAAAAAAAAAAATCATCAAAGAGCTAATCCTGTCGTTTTCCAATTCTGTCTCTGTTCGAGGGAGTTTAACAGAGCACTTTTATGATGCGAGTACTGACAATGGTGATAAATCTACAATTCCCCTGCTCACTGGATGCAAACGAGATGGGCTCTCCTCACGCTGCCATCACATTTCATTTGCCCCCAGGTCTTATGAAAAATGAATTGGAGCCCAGGTACAATACTGCAACTGATTTCCTGCTGTGTACCGGGGCCCTTAAATAGCCTTCTCTTCTCTTCTGAACTTGCAATGACTTTTCAGTAACTTTCACATCAATGCCCATGGACACTAGAAGATGTGTATTCCCTTAATTATTAGACATTTGGTCTCACCATTTACAAAAACAAGAGCTATTAGGATATTTTGATCTCAATGATAAGCACAATGAATCTAATCTAATCCAACTTGATTAAAGGGTGGGTGTCTCTAGAAAGGTCTGGTCTGAAGTCTCTCCTTTTCTGTGGTCTATTCAGGCAGAGGTTGTGGATGTTCAGTATGGCAGCATGAAGGACCTGACCAAAGCCAAGGCCTCACGGAATCTCACAAACAAAATAGCAATAATGAAGCTTGGGCAAGCACCATTACAATATAAGGTAAGGAGATATTTTCATGATTAAAATTGAATTGCCGACAGATTTGTAAATAGAATTGTACTTTGATAATTCAGGGCAGTTTGAAAGGTGCCTCAAAACTGATGTCTGTGGGAATGGATAGTTTGCTGTTAATGTGATTTTTAACACTGATTTTATTTTTTGATGACCTGCCTGACTTTGATGTGATGCTTACCATGTGAGTAATTACCATTAAATGAACCCCCAATGGGATTCCCTCACAATATGGTTAGGGCAGTTGCTCAAGTGCTAAAGAAAAAAAAAATTGCTCTTACCTGACATTTTTGTATTGTTGTTGCAAGACTAATGAGATAAAGGCATCGAGTGCGGTGAAGCTGAACCAAACAGTAATTAGGTGATTGAGTGTAAAGATGACAAGGCCATTTAAAATGGTTGCACATTTCCTTCCTTTTGATTGCACTTCCTTTGGATTAGAGGCTATTAAGCCAAACTAAATGAATAAACAAGCTGTTATTAAACTAATGTGATTTTGAAAGTCAGATTTATTTTCATTATGTTCAAAGTCTTTCGGCTTTAATTTTCTATCTGTAAAACAGTTCTGTGATTTTGTTTAAAGGAGTAAGGCAGTTAGATTGATGAATGTGGACCCAAGTAATAAAGTGTCAAGTTAGGCGGTGAAGGTGACTGGCAGTGTAGTTTAATTAATGCTGACCATGAAAAGGTTTGGAGTAGCATAGAGCCATGATTATTTAGTATATGAACACCTTTTTTAGCTTAACTTTGTAATATAATGGAATAGTAAGCTATATCACATTTAGGTTCTGGGAAAATGTGTCTATAAACATTTTTAATAGATTTGTATTCAATTTTATATTCTTATCTTTTGGCTATCTGAATTTATTAAGCTTTAATCTGTCTGTTTCATTTATCTCCCTTGCCATTCTCTCTCCACTACAGAGTTATCAGTTGATAAGAGCTGATCAGTTGTAGAGCTAACTATTATTAATTAGGCTGAAGGTTACAATGCATTTGAAAACAAACCAGCCACTGTTATTGATGTCCTTTGACCCCTTGTTCTTTGTCATTGGCTTGTGGTTGAGCCCCAAATGAAAGGTTGACTTGTGATCACTATGATTATTAGGTATCGGTGAAAAAGCAGTTCATGGCATAGTAAGGTGAACACAATACCTCAGAACATTATCAAAGATGCTTTTATCTGCCTCTTTCCCTAAGGGACATCATTGGGTCATGTGAACATGGAATGTTTTTAAAGATTATATCCCTCTTTATATTTTCTAAAAAAAAGTCTTCCCATGAATATAAATCACAATAAGATTTTCCTTTTATATTGCTCTACAAAGTTGAAGATCCCTCTGATAAATGGGATTGCGAAAAGAGAAAATGGAGGAAGGTGAGCTGAAGGAGATAGGGCCAGGAGAAGGACTCACTCTCGGCTTTTTTCTCTGCCCATGTAAGAAGCATGAAAGGCATGCCAAAGTCACTGCTAATCAGTCCATTATTCATGCCTGTAATGTAGCAAGGATTTTAACGCTTCTTGTTTTAGCCAGTTTCAAATATCCAGTCCAAATATATTTCATCAGGCTAGTGATACCTATTTGAAATCTCACCATGGCCCTATTGCATTTGCTATCATATCTTCAAACTGAAAGGCATGACAGAAGATGGCGTTCTTACATACCCGATGCTTGGCTATTCACTGAATGTTTAAGCATTCAAAATGTTCTCGTTCAATGTTCTTCGAACTGACAGAGACGTATCAGACGTAACTGCTCAATTCCACTAGTCTGTAATCAATAGATGATAAACAGTCACAACAGTTCAAGAATAGTCTTAATCCTGCCTTTCAACTATGTGATCTGTGGTGGCAGACAAACAGCCTGAACTCTTTTTTATTCATTTAGCAGACGCTTTTATCCAAAGCGACTTACAATGTATACACATTTTACATTTACACTGATGGCACACTGCACATCAGGAGCAATTAGGGGTTCAGTGTCTTGCTCAAGGACGCTTCGACAGGGAATCGAACTAGCAACCTTCTGATTACTAAACGACTTCTTTACCTCCTGTACCACTGTCACCCACTGTACCACTGTCGCTCTTCACAGATAAACCTCGACTAACCTGAGCTGAGATGTGTTCCCTATGCAAACGCTAGATGAATTAATAATGATCGGACTAATGGCCCAACACTTTAACCGTGCTCTGCTTCAGGTCTTAGCTATTGTTTGTGGCGTCTGCTTTCCTTTTGTGTTCCTGCGTATAATGAAATACGATAGATGTGTGGTACAAATGTTCCACCGTTCACCACAATGGACTGTAGTCATGAAAGGGAGATGGATGCAGAGATGCAAATGAGGCCAAATTATACACTGCCTATATTTAATAGTGTTTGGAGCCTCCCTAAGAGCTTCATTAGTTAACAAAAGAAATGTGCTATTCCCTCACCATTATAAGAATTAAGATTGCAAAAAACGATTTACCCTTTGTACATCTTCGCAGCCTGCTATTTAGGGTGCACAGAGTAACATAACGTATGCCTTTCCTGTTTGCTAATTCCTAATTCTTCCCTCACTACTATTAGATTTCTCACTAACAATTTCCATGTTAGCATATGGCACTATAAACTGACATTTTCCATTAGTTGTAATTTTATTTAAAAGGATACCAGCCATGAATGCATGAATGAATGAAAGAATAGATGTATGTATGTAGACATATAGACATTTGTATTACGTTATTTTGCTTATGCAATCACACTATTGCTCTTTATGATTTGTTATGTTTTATGTTTATTCCATTCATGTTTTGGGAATACTTCTGCTCCTAGTGCCTTTGAAATCTCAACACCGCTCCAACTCTGGCACGTTCATCCTAATCCCATGTAGTGCTCTTGTAAAAATGGTTGCACTGCCCCCCTGTCCGGGCTTCTGTTATTGTCGTTTTTATCCCTCCTTTTTCCCATTGAAATGAATGGTGGAATGTTTGCTAATTGTGTTGTTACTCGCTCTGCCAGCTGTACGGGTAGGCCGATGGTAGTTGGCATAGGTCACGAACAAAGATCATCGAGCGTGAAGTGCCATTACGTTTACATATCTGGCCGGTTACCAGATTGTTCCCGGCCTTTAAATGAAAGTTTATAGAGGGAGAAGCTTTCATTTTATCCATGCTATTAAATTTACATATTTGGCTGTTATCAGGGATTTTCTGGTGTGTAACATTTCATGGCAATACCGGTGATATAGTGGCAGGGACGTGCACAGGAATTTTGAAGGGCAGTTGCTCTGCCCTGGAAAAAAGGGGCAACACGTTCATTTTTGTCACCGCCGCCGCCACGCCCCCGTCCCCTGGACGCATATTTTGCCTATATCACTTGAAACTCTCACTAACCGCCGCCGCCACGCCCTCGTCCCCTGGACGCATATTTTGCCTATATCACTTGAAACTCTCACACTAACCGCCGCCGCCACGCCCCGTCCCCTGGACGGTTACATGAAGTTCTGCAGCCATAATACTATTTTAAAAATATATATATTTCCTTCGGAGGGGCAACCTTAGCCCCCTCCTGTGCACGTCCCATAGCATCGTCACCTTAAAAGCAGTAGACCCGGGTTGATTCCCGGCCAATGCAGAATGTTTTTCTAATAGGCTGTTCACACATGGCATTGACATGCATCCTGGGTGATCCGATCACAAGTGGACAGCTTTACATTACATTTAGCAGACGCGTTTATCCAAAGCGACTTACATATGTGCGACTTACAATGTATACACATTTTACATTTACACTGATGGCACACTGCACATCAGGAGCAATTAGGGGTTCAGTGGCTTGCTCAAGGACGCTTCGACAGGGAATCGAACTAGCAACCTTCTGATTACTAAACGACTTCTCTACCTCCTGTACCACTGTCACCCCCAGCTCTAACTGTGTTAGTTCATGCCTGCCATTAGAATGCCTCTCCACATGCATCTCGAGTCGCTTGTGATCGGATCTCACTTCCCCGCTCTACTTCCAACAGACTTGTTTTTCAGGCCAAGTAGGCGTGAGACTGTATAGCCAACATGCCCCTAGCCTACATAAATATTTGCGTTTGGGTCATCAACTGTCTGTTTACCTTTCAATTACTTTACGTTTTACATCTCATGGTTTCATACAGTCACTGGGCTCAAGGTGTCCTGGACACCAATAACCTATTTAACAGTACAGGGTTAATTTAAGACAGGTCTTATGAATCATAGGGTTACTTGAACTTTGTGTTTTCATAATGTGTTTTCAGGTTATTTTGCATGACAGTGCCACAAGTGCAGTCTTGCTTCAGGAAAGATTAATCACTGTCAGCAAATCCAAGGTGTAACTTCATAGAAAATGCATGACAAGATTTATCTACATACACAAATCTTTGCTAACCAGACAGTGATTCATCTTTTCTGTAGAATTGAAATATTGCTGTCCTGTGCGACACTGTGCGCCGGTTGCCGTATAGCCTATGGACACCAGGAGTTTGCGCTACTGTCAGACGCGCATCCATTCTCTCTGGCTCACACACACACACACAAAGCAAAAGCCTAACTTCACAAAATGAGGTAATAACATGTTATTCGCGTTCCATTATTCTTGAATTATGGTATGCATTGTGTGTGATATCAGTTGATTATTTTGCATAATGAAGACGGATGGGCTGTCCTCACAGGCCAAGTGCTAGGGATAAGGGGAAATTAGTATGTGCATGCAGGTGAAGGTTTATCTAATTTAAGGTTTATCTAACTGTCATGACTCTTAGCTACTGGAATAAACGTTCCTTATGGATTATTCTCAGTCGGAAGATGTGGGTGGTTGGGTGGGAGGATTGCTTTCTTCTTGTTCGTTGGAGTGGTAAGATCGCAAGGTTGCTACTTTTTGAACCGTGGTTTCTCGCTTCTTCATCACAAACTTCAATTTTGATTGCAATCTTGATTCACTTTATTCATATTTGAACTATTTCTAATGTTTTGCAGTTATACTATCTTCTCCGATTGTGTCGTTATTATACATGTGATTGTTATATTAAGAAATGAAGTGTATGATTTTCACGCTAAGGCCCAGTCTTCCAGCAGTGGAGGTAGGCTGGCAAGGCTCCATTACACGATCCGTCTCCTTTCCAACGAACGGATAGTAGACAATCGCAAGCATTATTTGCAAGTAGGCCAATGTACATAAAATATAGCCTTTATAGCTTACAGCCATCGCCGATGTGTTCCAGGCAAACCAAATGGCCCAAGATGTTGGATGGACTTGTAATGTATTTCTATGGGTTTTTTCAAAATTTAAAAAAGAACAATGTTCTTTTTTTAAGATGATGCCGTTGGCACACAAATTAGTACATACTTCCGCTTCCGCAGAGAACGTCAGTTGAGTAGGCAGTCATTCAGTGTGGCCCAGGACACCCAAGTAAAAATAAAGTGTATTTTAATGTACTTATATAATATCAGCAAATGCAGTTCTAACACACTTTTTTGTACTAAATATGTGCAATAAATATGTATTACAAATGTACTAGTTCAGTGTACTTCATATAAGTAAACTAATTATCACTAATACTTAAATTGATCTTTAGTGTATTCATATAAAGAATACTACCCCCAAAAATATACAACATTTCGGTTGATTTCCAATTAGTTATTTTTTTTAATTACTAATTCAGTCCCCGTGTTGTATTAGTTACTTAATTGAATGCTTACAGCCAAAATTACTTGAATACTGCCAGAGTTCACTTTGTCGGCTGCTGCATCCCATGATGCAACGCCTTGATTCCCAACTTTTAAATGTTTTCAAAAAACATGAGGGACAACAGCAGTGGTTTCTGGTAGTGATGGCGAAATGAAGCTTCATGAACCTTCGAAGCTTTCCAGCCAAACGTGTTGAAAAAAGGTTCACTACTCGAAGCTTCGTTCGCTCTCTAGTGACACATGCTGGTCAATAAAAATACGGTGTAGGAGAGATTTTCTCGGCACAGTGAATTTGTTCAATTTGTTGTGGTGCGCAGGACCTACTAAAATAACATGCACACAAACGTATGATGAAAAAAACGTACCTCGATTAATTAAAATTTCGTTGTATGAGAATACAATGACAATAAAGGCTTTCTTTTTCTATTCTTCCTTCTAATAATTGTTTGACATACAGTGTACGAGTTCTATGGTGGCACAACGGTTAGCGACGTCGCCTCAAGCATGTGCGGTGCAAGGGAGCTTCGATTCTCGGCCAAAGCAAGTTTTAATCCGATGCTTTGGATAAAAACGCCTGCCAATTATCTTTACTTTCTTTTGTATGCTGTTTGAACAGAGAGTAGTTAAAGTGCTTTTGGAATACTGGTCAGTACTTTTGTAAAACCAAGGGTAGTGAGAGTTCTTTTGGACAACTGGTCAGTGAAAGTGCAGGGCAGTGAAAAGGGGGCGAAAGTGCTTTGTGCAACTTTCTCTTTCTAACTGGCTCCATAACTCTATTTCAAATAATCTATACTACTAACAACAGCAAACAATCTAAATCTCCAACTACCGCTAAATCTCCAACTATCACTAAATCTCCAACTATCGCTACGTCTCCAACCACTGACAACAACCACGAATACGAGATGGGACTCGAAGCTTCCCGCCAGAAGTGAAACAACGAACCACTTCGTGAAGCACTTGATTCAAATGAGGCTTTGGACGTCACCAGTGACGTCATTTTGGCAAAACGATACAAGCCTCGATACGCGCTCCTTCTGGAAGTGCTTCACTTTCGCAACACACGCTCCGAAGCCCCGGTGTCATTCGTAACATCACTAGTTTCTGGCAACTCCAGCAGCGAATATAAATGTAAGTATCTGTAGCATAATTGTCATGTTATATGTTTTCACTTTAATGTTGTAGAGATATATTTGATACACGTTTGTGATAATTGTGTGTGGTTCGTTTGTAACAGAAGAAATTATATTATTGATAGCTAGCTAGCAAGTTAACAAGCTAAGCTCAGCCAATCAGTTGTATGGGCCAACGTTAGCGAGCTTGTTAGGTCAATTGTGCTGACAAAAATGTGCCTCTTTCAGGCATATGTTTTACCAATGCCAATTTTCTATCCAGCCATTGGATTTTCAGTTGTCTTTTTGCTGACCGGCTAAGTTGGTGTCTTTCCATGTATGATGGTGGTGATTTTGAAAGTAGACCTGTTCGATCAACTTAACCACTTACCCCTCACATACATGGACTGGACTCCATTACACAATTCCATACTGCTGTTAAAACCCATCTTTTTAAAACTAGCATTCTCTGCATTAAGTGCGTTTTAATTAAAACATATATACATTTTGACAATTATATCTTTATCAAAAATCCCAAATAAAATCTGACTAGCCTTTTTTATTACAACTACCTGGGTAATGTGTCGCTATACAGGTGACTTCTATGCAAACAATACCCAACTTTACCTGTCTTCCCCCTCTAGAGAACCCCACAGTCTTGCATGGAGTTTGGCATGCCTCACAGAAATGTCACCGCTTTCAACCCAAACCTGTCAAAAGCTAAGGTCTTCTACCAGACAGGCCTGGGATCCAACACTGCATCATTATCCACTCAGGCTTGTCATTAATGCTACCTTCCTCTAGGAACCTGCAGGCAGCATTCAAGAACCATCTAACCATAATTGATAACTGATGTCAGTTGCCAGGCCATGTAGATTTGCTCAGTATATCACAAGGGAGATTATGTGACACCTCTTTATGTGTGCTGCACTTTTTCATGTCGAGCTACTTGTTATTTTTTTAATTTGGACTACTGTAGTGCTGTACTGGCTGATCTACCAGCATTTACTATCAATGTGTGTCTCTCTCCTGTTGTTGCTGCTGTTAACTATGGTTAAGTATTGAAGTAAGGAATTCAACATATTGTCCCGTGTAAAACCAAAAAAAAATCACTCTCTAATCTAGGTCAAGGGTACCTCAAGTAGAAGAAATGCCTGGTCATAGTTCTTAAGAGACCCCCTAAACATCTGTCCTGCTGTCACATATAGGCCCTGTCTATGAAAACATCTTTATTAGTACTTCTTTTATTATTTACATGTTACGTGTTCATATTTGCAGTCACTCGTAGTGCATTTGTGAATATTGCACCTGCTGTAGACACCTGGATACTTGGTCATGTGGCGCTTAAAACAAACGTTCTGTGGATTCACTGTTAGCACAAGTTGTACTGAACCTCATTTGTAAGTTGAATTACATAAAAGCTTCTGTCAACTGAATATATGAAAATGTGACTATGAAAAATACCATCTGCATTAGCTGATTCAGATTATGGCAAGAACCACTCAACTAAGTAAAGAGAAAACTACAGTCCATAATTACTTGTCATGTCTTTACATGTCTTTAAATCAGTCAATCCGGAACATTTCAAGAACTTTGAATGTATCCTCAAGTGCAGTCACGAAAACCATCAAACGCTATGATGAAACTGGCTCTCATGAGGACTGCCTCTGCTGCAGAGGATAAGTTCATTACAGTTACCAGCCTCAGAAACCGCCAATTAACAGCACCTCAGATTAGATCCCACATAAATGCCTCACAGAGTTCAAGTAGCAGACACATCTCAACATCAACTGTTCACAGTGGCGTGAATCAGGCCTTCATGGTCGAATTGCTGCAAAGAAGTCACTACTGAGGAAGAACATGAAGAAGAGAATTGCTCGGGCTAAGAAACACAAGGAATGTACATTAGACCAGTGGAAATCTGTACTTCTGTCTGATGAGTCCAAATTTGAGATTTTTGGTTCCAACCGCTGTGTCTTTGTGAGACGCAGAGAAGGTGAGCAGATGGTTTCTGCATGTGTGGTTACCGCCGTGAAGCATAGAGGAGGAGGTGTAATGGTGTGGGGGTGCTTTGCAGGTGACACTGTTGGTGATTTATTCAAAATTCAAGGCACTTTTAACCAGCATGGCTACCACAGCATTCAGCAGCGACATGCCATCCCATCTGGTTTGTGCTTAGTGGGACCATCGTTTGTTTTACAAGAGGACGATGAACATAAACACACCTCCAGGCTATGTAATGGCTATTTGACCAAGGAAGGAGAGTGATGGAGTGCTGCTTCAGATGACCCTGCATCCACAATCACCCAACCTAAACCCAATTGAGATTGTTTGTGATGAGTTGGGTCGCAGAGTGAAGGAGAAACAGACAACAAGTGCTCAGCACCACTGGGAACTCCTCCAAGACTGTTGGAAAACCATTCCAGGTGACTACCTCATGAAGCTGATCGAGCAAAAGCTGGCTACTTTGAAGAATAATTCCATGTGTTCTTTCATAGTTTTGATGTCTTCAGTACTAATCTACAATGTAGAAAATAATAAAAAAATGTAGGAAAACCATTGAATGAGAAGGTGTCACCAAATTTTTTACTGGTACTCTCTCTGTCTCTCTCTCTCTCTCTCTCTATATATATATATATATACAGTATATATATATATATATATATATATATATATGGAAATCCGATTATTTATCGAGAATATCATTGTAAGGCATAGCTTAAGGATCACACAATAAAACAGTCAAGTTGCTGTTTTTTATCCAATGTACTGTATATAGAACTACTGTGCCAGGGTACCGCTGTGATTGACAGCATACTATTGACTATACTATCAATATGCCTGTAAGTCACAACATAATTTGTGTGGGAAGAGGTATTGATCTATTTTAAGCATGTGCTCCATTACAGTCCCTGTGCTCATTGTTACCCTACCTTGCCTTTCAGTCAGTGAATTGTTTGTATAGCAACTCAAGTAATGGAAAGTTGACCAAATGCGGTAATGACAATATTAAGTTAGACGGGCAGAGCCAGGCTAACTATCCCCAGGACAGGACTTGTATTTGGACCAAACTTTGTGGATATTACTTGTAATTCTTTTTTTCCTGAACTCTGCATTCAGAACATGGAATCTCATTACACACTCTCAGCGCAACATTTTATGTATTTTTTATATGGTAAATTTCAAGTACTCAAACAAGAAGACATTACACTCTTCCATGTACTGTGAGTTATGAATGATTCATACATCTTTCTGCCTGTATGCCCTGAATATTCTTTTCTTTCTCTTGCTATAGTTTTGAGATCGAATTCAAAGTGCAAACAAACCAGTAGAAACTCCCAGAAAATGATTGAGTGAAATAGAGTCTTATGATGGGAAATATATGAATAGTGTAGTAGTGATGCGTTGAAATAACCGAAAGGACACGGAGTACATCAAGTCTGTACAGGAGCTCAGATTGATAGACAGATAGATGTGATTGATGGAAAGATATATTGATAGAGAGAGACGGATAGATAAGGGGTAGATGAACAGATAGGCAGACTCAGGCAGAAGGACTTTTATCTCGCAAAGTAAATAGAGACCCTGTGTGCACAAATAGGAGAACCATTGGTTCCGTGGGGCCTTTGGAGAGTTCCTTATCGGTGCTGGCTGCTTCTGTAAGACATTGTGCTGAACGAGATGACAAGGAGCTGGCATTGAGGGAAGGCTTCTGTTGTGATCCCTCTGCTCAGTCGGGGAACAAAGCGCCTTCAGCCCACTTGTCTAGCATTACCTTCCTTCCGGTGCAGATTACATTCAGCAGAAGTGGAAATCTTAAAGCCACCGCCGGTGTCAGTGCCATCAAGTTTGTGTGCACGCAGTGTTGGTCTGGGGTTTGCTTATACTGCCAACGTTCATCTATGTCATTATTTGCATTATTAAAAATGATGAAACAGGCTGGACCTGAAAGAGTAGGCCTACTCAAAGTATATGACACAAAACGTTTCCATAGGACATTGATAGCAAATAGTTTGTTAGGCTCTTACAGAATATAAAACAGTACTCTGCAAATGTTTAAGGCACTTGTAGAAAAAAGTTGTATTGTATGTTTTCAAAAATAAAGACATGAATAGTTATTACTCAAATAACAACATACAAAGTGCAACAAACCAAAAGACCCTTTGTCTTCAAAACAGCCTGAATTCGCCAATAGGCACACTTTTTAGGGTACTTTGTAGGTAGGCAAGCATCTTTGATGGATTTAGACTGTCTTGATCCTTGCCATCTGGAATCTTAATTAACACTAGTTTCTGCCAGGCCTGAGGTGATGGCATTTAGTTTTTCAGTCTACAATGTGGTTTGTTGCTTTTTTGCAACATTTAATGCTAATAAGAATAGAGAATAACTGTCAAAGACAAATGTGTTGTGAAACAACTGAAGTGTGTAAAACGTGTGTGTTGAACTGAAAAAAAAACTAGTTGGGATAACACTCACAGCATTTGTGGACAAAAATCATTTCAAATGTAAGATTGCAGGAAAATCCACAAGTATAATTGTATTGTGGACAATCAATTGAAATAACAAGATTCTCATTTCTTCCCTTCTATGCATTTTCAAGAAACGTAATGGCAAAGGCTCTAATTCTGCCATAATCAGTTCCACAGCATTAATACGTGGCACTCTAATTAGAGATGGTCACAGTTCGACTGACATTTGTCTTTTAAAGGAGAGGATATTAAAAAGATGTGCAGACTTTTACGCTGATGATACTCACCCACTATTTAAAAACTTCTGGAAACTGCACTATAATAATATAATTATCCACAAGTGTTTTTCTGGGGGGGAAGCTTTTGGGGGATATAAGGTGTGGCCTACTCTGAACCTTTAGGCAGGAAAGAATAATTTGGGTGAGTGGGTCACTTCGTAGTGTTTTAATTAAATGTGTGGTAGTCTCTGAGGTTTGTGTGTATTTGATGTAAATATGTCACTCTTTCCGTGGAGGAACAGAATGTGGACAATGGAGAGTTTGATCCTAACGTGACGTGGGTGTGATGGTGTATGCAAATATGGTGTTAGGAAAGCAGAAGGAAGGGGAGGGGTGTGTCTGGGGGTCTAGTTCAAGGTGAAAGGAAGGGGGTATGAAAGGTGTGAATGGCAGGCAGGGAGGGTCTTGCTGACCATTTGTGTGTTAATGAACGTGGTGTGCATGTGATGCAACCTTGTGGGGTAGGAATTCACACGAGTTTGCAACTCCTCAGAAAGAATATGAAACCCGCGAGTATTAACACACTCATATTTAGAGATAGACTTCACTTTGAATCACTTTGAATTAATGTTATTTGGAGACAGTAAAGAATAAGTAATGTGATATGAAGCACTTTCCCCGTTTCTGGCAGTGGTATGTGTAAAAAGAGGAAGAGGAGCATTTACCTTGAATACTATATTTATAGGAAAGACTGCATTCATGCAGTGAGTTTAAATTCAAGCGTTATAGCTTTTTGTGGCCTAATGGGATTTGAACAAAAGATGGTAGATTGAAAATTCAGAGGAGCACACTGGTCTGTGTTGGGGTAACATACATATAGACACTTAGGCTGAAGTTTTAAGAAAACTCTGTTATGCTCTCTGTTATGTTCTGTGTGCCATTGTTTGCTAGTCATTTTAACAGCTTCTGAAGCCCCAAGGTGGATACATGGTAGACTCTCTCCTAGGTAATAGTGATGGTCAAAGACAGTTTGTGCGCACAGCTAGCACACATAGCATTCAATGTCCGTGGGAATGGTCCTAGTGGAAAGGCTGTGAAGTGGAGTCTCTACCAGTGAGTAAATGTCAAGTGTTGTATGCTTAGTTGTGAACCCCGATTTTGCAGTGAAGGACAGGGTGTTAGTGGCTGTTGGCATTTAGCAAGAGAGGCCGTGATCCATGGTATTATTGTCTAGAGCAGATACAAAAATACCCCCAAGGTGTTGATTGCTATCTGTG
Organism: Clupea harengus; assembly: GCF_900700415.2. NCBI lineage: Eukaryota > Metazoa > Chordata > Actinopteri > Clupeiformes > Clupeidae > Clupea > Clupea harengus. Next base: position 3,740,232 of record NC_045161.1, on the reverse strand, counting down.
AAGAACTCCCACATTGGATTTAATACCATTTTGATCCCCTGATTTCTCTCCCTTTACAACGGCACTTATCTCTATCCCCTGGAAAAGGTTATTTGGCTCTACTCTATGTAAGTCAGTGACTAGGGCCCTATGCAGTCTTTTTTATTTTCCATTTTCCAAATTCGGTTGTATTTTTTTTTGGCCATATTCTGTTCTCCATTTTAGCTTTTTTCTAGAGAATTTCTTAGGATCTGTCATTGTTACAACTCTCTTAATGCCAGGGTGCCACGTGTACTTCCTGTATCAGTGTTGTGCTATGTTCCGGACGCATCTCCAAAACATGCTAGTTTTGCGTATGACTTTGCCACTGTGTTCTGGCACGCTGTTTTTTTTTTTCGTTTTCCTGAGAGCCCAGGCGTTTGTTTTACAGATGTTGCTGCTGTGTGAAAGACAAAAACGGCCTATAAAAGTGACTCAGTGGATATAAATGGCTGCCGTGGTGCAAAGTGGGTCAGCAACATCAGCCCTGGCTGGTGAATAACACCCTGCAGCTTTCTTACACCTCACCCTGGTGAATATCTGAGATTGGAGTGGAGGACGTGTTGTGTCCAAAATACTGTTAAGGTCTGTCACTGTGGAACAAATGCGTGATGATTTTTATTACCGTTTAGAGAGGCCAGATGGAAGGATGTGACACATGCCTCGGCGTAAACAGATGTGAATGTGGAGCTGTACATTTCCTTTTCTTCCTGTTCTTTCAGAGCTGAGACATTACACTGACTTGAGAAAGACCAAGTGGTGGTAGAGTCCTATTAGTCATGTGACATCTCATATTCCCCTAAGCGTTGTGACATGTCCCTGGTCCATTTGCGTGTGTCAGTCTGTCACTGAATTTGAACAGTAATTATTGCTTTTTACGTTTAACTCACAATGTGAATGTTTTAATGACAGCCCTTTGTGACCAGGGTCTAAGTATATTTACACAAAGCCATTGGGATCATATGTTACACATTGTAAGATACTGCCACTACTACTATTAATACTACTACTGCTTCTACTACTGCTACTATTAATAATAATAACAACATCAACAATAATAATAATGAGCATCATCATCATCATCATCATCATCATCATCATCATCATCATCATAATTATGATACTATATCCAAGCCTGCCCTTTCCTATGTGTTCTTCTTACGTGTTCAGCGGTGGCTTAGGCTTTTGCCCTCTCTTCACCTGAGGCTGGGACCTAAGGCACTGACTGAGAGCAGCCTGTCGAGAGGCTGGTGGAGACATTCAAGGCTGATCCAGGGCTTGCTGTGGTGGGTGGGGGTGGGGACCGGGGCTAGCGCAGCTGTCAGTCTGCTGTTATCTAGACTGGTGGGCTTTGGGGCGTCTGTCACACATATCTTGCGAGCTCTCAAAAAGAGACGTATGTCTCCCAGTCACTCTCAAAACGTACACATTCTCTCTCACACACACACACACACACACACACAAACACAAACACACTGACAAATGCTTTTTCCCCATTGGCTAAGCTGAGCCTGGGGTTCCCTTCAATCACTCTCACACACCCTGCTCACTCCCCTGACGGACATGTTTGACCCTGCATGCCCCGCTAACAACTTTTTGGAATCTTTAGTCCAGCCCTTTTGTGTATTTTCTCCACGATGTTAGCATTAAAATGAATGCTATGCTAACCCCGTCACTCAGTTTGCACATCCTGGTATAAATCACCAAGATACCCTCTGAGCAGAAATGCTGATAAAATAGTATGTCCTCTCTTTAAAGTAATTCCCTCCCTTTAAAGTAAAAAATGTCTGCTGATATGGCTAAGTGCCTCTCTTTGTACTGAGTCCACATCAGTATGTAAAGTGATTTCTGCACGATATCATCATAATTGCGCTGAGATGTCTAGTCCCAAGATGAGGGTGTGGTGGGTGATTTTTTTTTTTTTTGTTATCTTTTTTCTTGTGTGCTCCTACTTAAATAATTGATCAGGCCTCCTATATGGACTTCCTTTTCAGCTCTCCCTCTTGGAAGAGAAGGGCTTCGGGGGTGCGTTGCTTTATGTGGACCCATGCGATGTCCCCAGCGAGTTCAATATTTGGCACAAGGCTTTTGGCGTCAGCTTGAATCCAGGGGGAGACCCTTCAACCCCAGGTTACCCAAGCATCGGTAAGTGAACTACTCCGATGATGGCGATGGTTTAAGAAGACATTTTCTGTTTCTTTGTGTGCCCTTTCATGTCAATATTATAAGTTAAACTGTGGTGATGGAGGTGGTGGTGGTGGTGGTGATGATGAATACCCCCAATGCCTTACTGTTCACAATACATCTTACACTTCTCTCTTTTTTTTCTATGTACATTTGTACTGCCCTGCATTTCATAAACATTCCACGAACAGCTTCTAAGACAATTATGATATCTCTTTATTTTATTGTTATTCCTGTGGCGTCTTGTGTGAAATTTGAATGTGTAATAGTGAGTCCACCAGGCCCCAGGCTTCGGGCTGATCGAGACTCAGGGTGGAGCCCAGCGTCAGACTGGGGGTTTAGAGAAAGGAAAGCCGCTCAGGAGCAGATTTGTTTGTTTGCACTTGATGCACCCCCGGGAGCGCGCTCTAAAATTCATATCCTGCACCACTGCTATGAAGTCAAGTGCTGGAACTGAGGAATTATAATTGCATTTCACGGCTTAATTATGGAAATTCAGGTTTTTCCTGCCGAAAAGTTGTGTCAGCAGTAATACAAAGAACATCAGTATTCAACTGACTCGGTGTCAAACATTCAACATTCCATGAGAGGAGCTGCTCAGACACCTTGTTGTCTTTTTATTGTCAGGACAAAGTTGTACTACTAATAATTTATATAGAGTACAGAAGTGAGTACATCCCTGTGCAATATCACTTTAATGTCAAATGATTAAACACTGAAGTGCCTTATAGTAATTGCATTACTTCTATGTTGAAGTTTGCTCCTAGGTCAAATTTAAAAATAATGTACTATATTAAAAACAGAGGGCCCACAGTAGGAACTCAATGCAACAAAAGTCATCTTTTCATTCAAATCTTTTATTTTTTCAATACTCCGTATGTCAACCTACACCTTTGATGACTGACTCGTCAACATGCAGGACACCAGTATTGCAGACATTTCTGGAAAGATTTGTTTTCAGCTGCTCTTTGCTGGAGGGGTTGTGTTGCTCTATCTCTGCTCTTCTCTTTAAAATACCCCAAAGGTGTTCTAGTGGATTCAAGTCAAGCAACATACTTGGCCAGGTAATAGTTTTCCCCTTTTTATTTCTTTAGAAACTCTTGCGTGATTTTGGCAGTATCATGCTGGAATATTCCTCTTCTGCCAAGCTTCTGAGGACTGGGAGTCATCTTGTCAGCCAGTATTTTGGTATATATCCACAGGCATTCATGCTGCCATCTGTGTCATCTCCCCAACACCTTTTTCACTCATGCAGCCCCCATATCATCACACTCCCACCTCTGTGCTTCACTGTTGAGACTGTGCGTTCACTGTGGTAGTCCTGCTAGGTTCATGCCAAACATGCTGAACACCATCTGAGCCGAACAAATTTATCTTGGTCTTGTCCTTCCAAAAAATGTTGTTTCTATATTCATCAGGCTTCTTTTTTATGTTCTTATGCAAAGTTTAATCTTGCAGTGTCGTGCTGAAGACCAAGCAAGGTTTTTTTTTCTTGGACACTGTCCATAGAGGTTTACGTTACGCAATGTCCTTAGCACAGCCCGAGCGGTAACAGAAACTCAGATTTCTGAAGTCTGAAGCACTTCCCTGTCTGTTTATCAGAGCTAGATTGTGCGAGTAGCGCGCTGTCCGTGATATCCTTCTGGGAGGATGGCTGCTATGTCTATGATTAGTGCTGGCACGGCTCGTTCTATACCTCCTGATTACTTTTGCAACTGAGTTTCGACTGATTTTTAGTTGGTCACTGATCTTCCTGTATCCTTTTTCCTTTGTGAAGCCTCACAATCTGATTTTTTCAGTTCCTCATGTGGCGCCGTGATGCAGACCTGCAGATAGACACAGCCCAGAGGTCCAAAACTGAGAATGTTCTGATGATCACAGCTCATTTTATAACCAAGTTCATGTAATTACGCTAATTGAAAATCACAGGACGTGCTCAATTTTTGTTTCAATTTTGTTTCCTGTATGTAGATAGATAGATGGATACCATCCAGTAGCATATACAATTTACACAACTCACAGACACACATACACAAATCACTTACACACACGTGACTTTCACAAATCACTTACCCAAACTTTTTACAGTGTCCCCCCCCCCCCCCCCCCCCCCGTTAAAAAAAAAAAAAGAAGTTTAGTTTAATTCCGTTTTATTCCGTTTCGGCTTATTTTGTTCACCCGGAGGTAGATTAATGGCTTAAAATTAGTGAATAAAATGTGCCACAAGTGACCCAAACCTTCTAAGGTTGTTGTTTGCCAGCCGTCAACAGAACAGAAGACTAAAAAAACATTATTTGCAGGCGATTGGGAAGATGAGCAAATTCATTTGACAGGCACAGACGTGACATTTTCTCAGTGGTTTTGTTTTTCTAATTAATGCTTGTTCATCGTTGCGATCGTTGTTGTGTTTATAAGAAAGAAATACAGCCTTGCAGGACAAAATACAGGGGAATTTGGGCGATTTTGATGCACAAAATTATGTTTCCGTCTGAAAGTTGCAATTCTGTTTCAAAGGGTACATTCTGTGAATTCCGTCCGTTTCCAGTTATCGCGGAAATGTTCTCCCCGTGTACCCCCTGAACCACTTCGCATACCCCTGGGGGTACGCGTACCCAAGTTTGGGAACCGAGGACATAGGGAAAACATGTTCAAAAGGAGTGGGGTGATAACAGATACAAGATACACCAATGGGTCTGACCCTATGGTACAATATGCATTGATTGTGAGTGTGTGTGTGTGTGTGTGTGGGGGGGGAGTCTGACCCTATGGTGCAATGTGCATGATTTGTGAGTGACAGTGTAGATGCCCAGGAGGGAAGTGTTCTTGTGCTGCTTGTGTGGATAGTGCAAAGAGATAGTGTTCTTGTGCTTGTGTGGATAGTGCAAATAGATAGTGTTCTTGTGCTTGTGTGGATAGTGCAAAGAGATTAAGAGTACAAAGAGAATATAGGACATTAAGTCTGTGCAAGGGGCTAGTATAGCCAGTAAAGGGTAAAGGGGTGGACAGTCGGTTGGTATAATATGATGGGGTGGATGATAGGTCAGACTGAGGTAGACTCATGCAGAGAAGTCCATCTCCCCCCTCCCCTTCCGCGTGGAGTTGTCAGTGGTAACCGATGTATTCACTTGTGTTGCATTGGCTTTCTTTTTGTTCACTCATAAGAGGAAACACTCTACTTGTCAACTTAGAAATATTGCAATTATTGATTTTCCAATTATCGTTTGACATTTAAGTGACATTTGAGTGTACAGGGGTGAACTCACTTCTGTTGTATACTGTACATCCAGACAGACCCATACAGAATGTTGATGTAGCACCATTAGTTATGGACAGTAATTGTATATGTTTTTGTTTTGTGCAGTAATGTATAAGGATTTACGTACATTACACATTAGCATCTGACATTCACTGGGTTAACACACAAATGTCATTAAATTGTGATTTGCTAAATGTCCATGGTAAGCATCAGAACATTTCTTGTCATGAATCAATCTAACCATAGAGTGTCTCTCGCAGTGTAGTAGGAGAGAGAGTGTGTTGGTACTCATGTTGCTGTCTGTGGTACTGAGCACCAGACCCCTGGGCAGAACCATGGACAGCTCCAAGCCCAACCAACACAACATGACAGAGGAGTCGCTCACATGCAAAATGCAATGTTTACCATCGCTTACCCTCATTACCCATGAAACCCATGCATAGGCTGGGATTCTGACCTCCCCATCTCTCCACAGGCAGGTGCCACTGTCTGAATGGCTGCAAGTTTTGCAGCCGGTGCGAGCTCCACCCACGTGTGGCAGCCCTCTCTATCCCGACCATATGCACCACCGCTATGACTGGCCTCAGAAACGTGGCACCACTGGTAGTACCTGAGGATTGTAGCAGGCAACAGTCAGGACACAGAGGACTGAGAACAGATGTCTGAACAGATGTTGCATGCCGCCTCACTCGATCACCAGCACAGCAGTGTTGCTGGTGTGTGTGTGTGTGTGTGTGTGTGTGTAGGAGGGGGTGCACTTGAGGGGGTCAAGGGGACACTGAATTATTTAGGAGGAGTGGGATTTACTTCAGTGTTGGGAAATGTGTGTGTGTGTGTATATAAAACACACATGGGATCTAGAAGTTTGTGCAAGCTTGTGACAGACCACCTAGTCCAGAGATAGGGGTACTGTTTGTTTGCGTGCTTTGGTTTTCAGAAAGGTTTTTTCTGTGTGAGTTTTTAAAGTAGTGTTTGTAGAAAAGGAGTGCATTATAATTCATATTTATCCTGTGCATATATCATTATGATACAAGCCATTAGAGCCCTTCTTAGGGTTGTAATTCATGGCTCATTCATCACTATTACATTCTATATTTACATTGTTGGAAAATATCCCCCACTCAGTATTTGGTGTAAAGCTGTTTTGAGTTGTCCAACACACCGTTACATGACGAGTCAGCCGCTAGCCAGATGTGTGTCTCTGGAGACGCCAGCTGTCTGATGTACATAAGACCCCCCCACCCACCCACTCAGCCACTCACCCACCCACTCCATGTGCGATGCCATGGCCTGTGCCAAGCATGCTTTCAGATGAAACATGAGACTAGCACAGCATTGCAGGACTCCATTACGGCCTGTCCTCATACATATTCATGTTGTGCAAGGCACTCCATGTTTGTCTAATTTCATTGCATAATTGCAAATTAAGAACATGGATTATGAAAACATATGGAATGAGAAATCCTAATGAAATGTATAGATGATATAGGATAGGTTATCTGAGCATGGGGAAATTAGTGGCGTGTTAGAAAAGCAACAGTGGGTTTGCCCTTCTGTCATTACTCATTCCACTTAGGGGCTGCAGTGAAGAAGTGATGCATACTTCAACTTTATATTGCAGGGAAAGATGGGTGTTAATTATGGGATGGCATATGATATGGTAGAATTATCACATTAATTAAAAAAATCTTATGTAATCAGTGGAGTCCTCTGAGGGACTTTGAAATGCTGCCCGAAAATGAAAAAGCACTAATGTCTCAGAGTCCATTTCGATGTTTTGCTCCGTCGTTGACATGCAAAAGGAACGGAATTCATTTATTTATTTTAAACTCACTGACAGGAAGTACTTGTTAGTCTTGGTTATCTGTGGGCTTTTAGTCTCAGTTTGTTTGTTTCGGGAGAAATTCCCCACCACTGTTTTGCAGATTAGACTGAAAACTGCTCCAGGTGTTGACTGGAAGTCTTTCACATTAGAAATGCAGTTTTCTCTATTAGCTGACAGCTGGACCTCAGAGGGAGGGGGATAGTTATGATTTGATAATTGTATTAACCTTCCAAAGCGAAGCTGCTATCCTTTCCCCCTTACTTTTCGAGAAGTGGAGAAAGGGTTTGAAAACAATCTTTACATGTTAATTTCAAGTTGCTGACAGGTGGGTCTATTCACATGGAAAGAATTGCATCCCTTGGGTTATTTAGAAACCTTGTTGAAGTCGAAAGAAGCCTTTGAATAGAAATGTAGTCATTTGCATATTGATTTAAACTCAGCACAGCAATGGGACCCATGGTTGAGACTTTAATGAACAAATGCTTGCCATTATTACTAAAGAGGTGGGGGTCCTGGATGCCACTACACTCACACTTTTGAATGTGTGCTGAGACTTCCAGTGATAAACCTATGAAGCCGTAGTAAGTCCCCAGAGCATTAATATATACATTTAAGGTTCAGGCAAACTTTCTAGTCCATTAAGGGAGACTTGTTATTGGTGTCAAGGTCAGTCTGGGGATCTTGTAAATTAAGGAGGATGTTAGCTAGCGGACTCTTTTTTTCATTGGTGGAGTTGGAAGATTTGATTATGCCTAATTGCCGCCTTAATGAAACAATACGTAGAAAAAACGTGCTGTGTCCGGGCTGTGCTTTCGCATCTCTTTGAGTTGCATAATGCATTGAGGTTAAAGCAGTTAAATGCTTTCCGTTTAATTTATTAATGTTTCTCCTAAATATAAATGGATTACTTTACAAATGGATTACCTAATGTTATCAGACTCCCATGGTTGCATCAGTGGTGTTAAACTAAATCTTCTGTGTTACTTGGGAGAGTTGTTTGATTTTTAAAGTAACATCTCTATATCCAGCTATTGCATTGTACATTTTCCCACAAGAAATGCCTTTATAAACTACTAAGGTTTGTTACATCTCACTATCCAAATATAGTTAATGTGTTCCTCTAATAACTCTTCCTTTGTTCCGTTGTTATTAGATCATTAAAGAGTACCACATGATACATTTGCACACTGATAGAGTTTAAATGCTGTTTACTTACATGTACCCCAACATTAATCCTTTAGTTATAATGTAACAATGCACTGTGATATGACATTGACAATGATATACCTCTGCATCTGAATCTTTTTTTTTTTATATACTTTATTTTTAATGAAACAAAGATACAATGAGACATACATACATACATACATACATACATACATACATGAACAAAAGTTGGTCACCTATACATTTATGCTGTGCATCTGAATCTTAAGGACACTATGACACTGAAATTCTCTGTGTACTTGTGTGCGGTGTGTATTTGTGTCTAAGAGTTCCAGTTACACCTTTAGATCGATTCACTCTTCTATGTTAGTACTTTGAAACATAAAGCAGTTCCCCACAGAAGAACATCCTTGGACTGGAATAGCAAGTCAAAATTTTATGTGACCTTACGTCATACCAAAATATTTATAAAGAATCTAATTATTTAGACTCATTTACTGTGCTCTGTAAGTTGTCAATTTCTGAAAAGCATTTGCGATAAAGTGAGTGTTGCTGCAGTTGTAAGCTGAAGTGGGCAGACAAAACATTGTTTTAAAGGCAATTGTGACATTAATGTTAGTGTATTATAATTTGGCGAGATTTGACATGGCCCCTGTATTAGCTTGAACTATGCCATTACAGATTCAATTATTCAAGAAAGGATGTTAGACCTGCAAAGCAATTTTAGGCTGAAGGGGGCATGCAATTTAAAACTTAAAGGTGCCGTGTGTATTTTTTAGTGGCATCTATTAGTAGAGATGGAACATAGTATTCATAATTATATTTCCATTAGTGTATAATTAACTGTAACTATGAATCGCTGTGTTTTCATTAGCTTAGTATGAGCCCTTTGTATCTATAGAGCAGGGCCTCTTCCACTGAGTCCGCCATGTTACAGCACCACGTTTCTGCAGTAGCCCAGAGCGGACAAACCAAAACACTGGCTCGAGTTAGGGGCGTGGTTATGGCATTTGACGGCTACCGTAGGTACTCGCACACACTTGTAAAGGGAAGGGTATTCAGTAATGTCACCACCAGATGCCACTAAACGCTACACACTGTACCTTTTAAAGCTCAAGTTATCTCTCACCTTTGAGAAATGTAATGTTGTCAGAGTTCCCTTGTTGCATCTTTCCTCGTAAGGCATGCTTCTTAAGAACCGCTTGGCTCAGGTTTCGGTGTTGTGGTTGTGGTTCACCAGCATGGCTCTGCTGCCTGTTGCTCCCAGCTCGGCTTCCCCTGGGATTGTACATAGTGAATGTGGGTCGTACCAGGTTACTAATTCACAGCCTTGTGTAAATCTAAGTCATTTGATGGCAAAATTGAGCAGAATCAACTGATACATTTTTTTTTTTCGTTGGCCTGTCCTGCCTCCATTATCATTTGTCCTTTTTTTTCATGTCTGAAGATTACATTCATGCCTAAATTGGCCCTCAGCCACAGCTGTTAGGCAATTGGTTTTCCTTTTCATGCACAGACAAATGTTGCATTCAAGGCGGCAATGTGGGGCTCGGTCAGTAATATTATGCAAATGTGACTCTCCTGCAGTATCTCATTGTGTAAGTGTGATAACCGAGAAGCATGCATTGAGAGGTATGTGTTGTGCATGTGTGTATGTGAGCACCATTACACACCCAGCCCACATTACCACTTTATTTGCTTAGTTCCATTGCTTCAGTCACACCAATGCCTGCTCTCCAGCTGAATTTGAATGATGACGTCTTTGCATTTTAAGATGTATTCCCAAGTGTTAAACTGTGTGTGCAAAGGCCTTTAGTGGAGGCCTCGGAATTGAATTGTGTTATCCAACGATATCAGGATCATAACTGCATTGGTGATAGGTAACATTGTTTTAAAATGGAGGATTTAGCCCTTCAGGAAGAATCCATCTTCCCCCACACATGCTCTCCTGTCTCTAGTTGTGACTTTAATAAGCGGTTACCCCTAAGGGTAGTAATAGTAACGTACCCCTAAAGGGCCTGAGTTATGGCCCTGCCTGCGGAAGGTCATGAGTGTTGTAGTGTTGGCAAGCGTGGACTGGTATCTCCTCATCACAGGGAAGTGTAGGGGTGGGGTGAGTAAGATGCTGCTGTAGCCCGTAAACAGGGATCCCACTTTATTGCCCTTGAAGTAAACCCTTTGAAGTCATGCAGCTTTCTTTGTTTACACTGAACTAAACAAAGCTGGCATAATGCTGCCTCAGTGTCTTATACAGCATGCCAGCATTCTGGTAGCAGAGGCGTGACGTTTAACATAGCATAGCATTTAGCTTGACCTATAATGGCGCGTTCGAGACCACTCGGAAAACACCGATATTTCCAACTCTGCAAATTGCACTAGAATGCCACTTCAAGTTGGAGCTCCGACTCAAAATATCCCCGGTTTCAGTGAGGCGTGTCATTTAATCAATTTTACATCATTGTCAATATGGCGGCGAACCTAACAGAGCCTAACAAAGACCTTGACTTTATCAAAGGTTAAAAAACCTTTTAAATGCGTGGGAAGATGTGTGAGGAGGTAGTGTGTGAAAATGTTGAAATAGAAAAAAGTTGTACATAATTATTGATTCCCATCAGATAGAAGAAAATCCACTGACGAGTCATCACCACATTATTGTGTTCACATTTGGCTCGAACGCATTCAGAGCTGGGAAATATCATGTTCAAGTCTCTAATGTGCTATAAAATACATTTAGAAAATAAACTAGTGTGCATGTTACCCTGATTTCAAAAACAATGGCAGGTGAATTTAGTGTTGGCAGGCTCTTGCAAGCCGTGCACATTTATGACAATGTTCAGACTCAAGCCCCTTGTGTTCATCAGAGCTTCTGTCCTCCATCCTGATCAGTGATCTACTGAAGACACATCTTCAAAATGGCTGCACATCGACCCCCATTTTACTCTGATGTGTGCAAGCCTAGCCACGTCATTAGAATGTAGGACTTCGTACTCATAAACTATTCTATAACTCTCTCTACTATACAAACACATTCATGTATACTCTGAATCACAGTGCCATATAAATCACACACTGTGTACGACACCAATCACACGGTGACAGTAAAGCACAGACACACTCAAACACACAGAAAACTGTAACCCTGCTGCCCAAATGTGTACCAATTCTGCTTCTCTTTACACAAGAAGAACTATCCCGAACGCACACACACACACGCACATACAGAAAGAGAGAGGGAAAGTATATTTATTGAGGCACTCACACCCGTTGTTATTTACCTTTTCCAGTCCCTCTCATGTGGAGCTGTTGTCTGCCCTCTCCACCCCCCCCCTACAGACCCCTTGCCCCTCCATATTTCCTCCGAGACATGGCCACAGTTTAGCCCCAGCAAGTGGGGAATAATTTTACCAGACTAGAATTTACTGTTGCACCTAGCCCCGAGCCCCTCTGGTCTTAAATCCATTTCTCTTTGCATCTGCGGTGCTGCAGATTGTGGCCCGGCAGTGGCAGTAGCTGTAGGACTTACTCCCACGCCCAGAGACCGCCGAGTGGACATGCACTAACGAAGAAAGCAGAGAGAGAGCCAGGGGTCTGTCAGCACGGGTTGTTTTTAGATGACATCTGCTGTTATCTCGTTATCCATCGCAGTCTATCCTGTTGCTGCGTGTGATTATCGCTGACAGCGCTGGATTCAAATTGGCGTGTATGCATTTGACTTTGTCCTTTATTGTAGAGTATTTGGTTTGTGGTCACTGATATTTCTGGTAGGCTGAATTTATGCTTGTCATTTTCCTTTCACACAAACTTTGAATGAAGTTGAGATCATACTTCAAGAGGTCTCGGATTAAGGCATTGCCTTTTGTTCGGGAGTAAAATATATGTGCTGTCCAGAAGATAGGCTCTAGCCTCGTTTGGGTCCTATTGGCTACCACGGCCCACTAATTAATCACCCTAATGGTACACCTCTATTGATTTTCCTCCTGGAGTCGGCTATTATTTATTGCAGACAAAACAATAAAACCATGACATTTAAGTTCAGGTCCCAGGCAACACGTAAATGTACCTTTATTGACGGCATGTGGTCGCTGGAGAAATAACTTTGTGTACCAGCGCTTGAAGTCCGTATGTTAGACCTGTAGGAGTTTGGGGAGAATCGCAGGAAATGGGTTCAATCAGAGACAATACTTATGCGTTCAGACTGAATAACACTGCAACAACTCTTGACAAATAGTAACCAGTGCATATCATCGATGGACTCTACTAATAATGGTTCGTAATTGTGTGACATTTAAGTGATGTATCTCAAAATTGGGTTTGGCAGTATCTCAGTTTTTAGTCACCTTTGGGTCTTTAATGAAGGCAGCCACATGGTCTGTGGGTTTAGTGTCATCCCAGTCTGTGACTCCATGGGCAGAAAGTGTCATTAAGTGATCGTTAAAAAGCAATCATCATTAAGAAAGAGAATTTTCAGGTGTCCTGGTCGAGTGATTCTGGAGGACTTGTGTATCAAACACAATAAAGGTCAATTAAGAGAACATATATATATTGAATATTCTTAGCTCCACAGCAGTAACAAAGTATCGAACTCTTGGAATACCATTACTGGATTATCACTTATAATCACAGTTTCATTTAGTATATTATGCATCAGCAGTAGTGTTGGATTGGTAGAAAAATATTGATGTATTTCATCTGATACCATGTTGGATTCCTAGGCCTTGATGCTAAATTGATAATTAAATTAATAATTTCTTATTTAACATAAATACTGTGAAGGGTAATCTTGTATATTATTGGGGTAGTTCCTAGATCCATGAGGCTAAATGGGATTTCATTGCTCTGTTGAATTAGTATTGTAAGTGAAAGGGAGTGTGCTCATGGAAAGAACTAAAATCCCTGGAAAGGTAGTATTTGACCGCTCACATAAATGGGGTAAGATTACCAGTATTGTGTAGTGGCAGGTGGACAGAATCTCTGAAATATCTATGTGGATGATACTAACACCCAGTGAATCTTTAGGCAAATGAGAATAAAATCACCTGTGCCTAATTTAAAACATTTGCCTTGAGCAAGTCTCAGGCAACAAATCACCAACGTTATAATCAAAGTTACTGCATGTGTTCACATTCCAGATAATCTTACGATGGTCTCGTTATGATCGATTGATCTATCCTTGCATTGAACTTAGATTCTCAGATTCCGCATCCCCCGACATTTACAAGACAATCAAGCAAGAGTGAGCAGGGATTTGTTCCTGAACCACTTGAAGTGTGTTACTTAACTCTACTGCAGCAAGATTGGGCATCCCCGCTTTTAGTGACAAAAAGCTTAGAAACAATTTAGATGTGTATGTATAACGGTTGAATTACATTTTTGATCACAATACTAATACATGACAGTTGGCCGGATTTCTCATTATGTTTTGAGTTGTATGTTATGCATGTGAAGGCTTTAGTCAGTCTTTTGAAATCAGTCAAGGCAACACTGACACCTAAGTAGACAGATAAAACATCCTAAAGAAACTGAATGTAGAAGAGACATGATAACATTATATGGCCCCTGATAAATATGGAAATGATAATGAAGGTTGGGATAGGAAGGCTGTCTACATGAAAAATATGCAAGGGGCTACAATCTGATTCAAGTGCCAAAGCAAAGTGTATCACATAACATGCGCGAAAATATATTTCATTCCCGTCCCACTACTAAAATAGATGTGACACATGGTTCATATACATCTCAATAAATGCATCGCTCTGCAGTGTAATGGATAATACAAAAGGCAATGCAGTTATTTCCACAGAGAGTAATCTTTATCAGAGAAGCGTAGATTGGAGTGAGCATAACCTAACATGCGGTGTTTTTTTTCCCCCCAGCCTCAGTCCCTGAGCAAATATTGCTACCCTGAAAATGGCACCTGTTTTGCACAACCCAATCATGAATCCTGGACCCATTTAAAACTGCTGTAGACACATCACTATGTATGCTGCACTATACAGTTTGGCAGGCAAGGGCCAGCTGTTCCCATTAAGATTCCATTTTGTCTCATATCAACAATGGTATCAGGACATTGGTCTCCTAAATTACCTTGTGCTATGATTGAAGATGAGAGGAATAAAGCCTCTCAGGATGGAGGCTCTGCAATAATTAATACAGTACCTTTCCACCTTGTGCACGCCGCTCCAGAGGATACAAGTAGATGTTATTGTTTGTTTGTTTTCTCTCAGCATTTTTGGAAAGTGCTGCGCAGGCGTTATATCAAGTTATACTCTTTTGAGGACTTAACTCTGTGAAAGAACATTTAATTTGGGCTTACACATAGAATGTTTTTTTTTTTTTAAACCTCAGTCGAGTTATTTGACCCTCAATCAAGAAATATTACATTAAGTAGACATGGGGGTGTTTATTATATTGCTACATTATATAAAGAAATGGCAATCCTGTGATGCAATCCTGTGCTGCCTTCACCATTGTTTGTATGGTGTTTAGTTGCCTAATGCCTTACATTACCCTCTTTCCCAGATTTCCTTTTTTTAGTTTTGAAATGTTTTAAGACCGTTTCCTTTGTTCCTTTGTTTAAGGTATGCTATTAATGGCACTATTAATCAAGGTTGTCCTCTACTTTCTCATGGGTCGTATCCCAGTCGCTCATATTAGTCCGCATGGGTATTTGGCATATATGGTGGTGCGGTGTCTGCTGATGTAGAAACCTTAGGGAATATGAGTTATTTTCTGTGGTGGCTATCAAATGAGGCCTGTGGTCTCCTCTGTTCTCCACAGAGAAACCATTTAATGCACACTGAATCCCGTTTGCTTTGATCACTCCCTAAACTGATGTTTTCCACCCTTCCTTAAGTAGAACTCACTAGTGCCTCGCAGTTCATCATTCGGATTGGTCTTTTGTTTCTAGTGGGGTTTCAGAACCAGAACTCTAAAGTCTGTATCATGTGGCTATAAAAGATTACTTTAAAGCAGTTAATAGTAAACCCACAGGCTAATTGAAGATGATTGAACTTGATTAGACTTTAATAAGCCTGTATCTGATTGATCTGGTCTTCTTTGTGTGATCAGAACTAAGATTGTAGACATATTTTATTGTAAAAATAAAAAAACAGATACAATTTGTAATTTTATTATAATACATGTAAAGGATACATTCATTAAAATGAATTGATTAAATTAGTGAAAATTAATGAAATATTACACCCCAACCCTCTGCTTTACAGGGGATTGAGGACGACAACGATCAGCCTAATGGTACTATGGGGCATGGAATCTTATTAATATATATTCTATTTAGATTAACTATTTAAATGAGCAAATCAGACTGTTTTAGATTGAAAAAAGGGCTTGATTAATAATTTGCTGGGAAAATGTAAAGTGAATACAAAGGTAATAGCAAGCACAATATTTCCAGATCTTGATTGATTAGACAGATATGAATGTTCAGAAATCACTTCAGTAATGTTCAATACCTTAACAATAGTGGAAGTGTCAATATACTGTTAACACAACAGTGGGCGTTTTAAGAACATCATTTCAGCATTGTGCCAAAAGAAGTAAGAAAAAAAAAACATCACCAATGGACCACCAAAGCATCACCAATGGATTCAGACATTCATCACAGAACTTTTTGAGCATGCAAAAACCTTGAATGGGATCTCTGTTGACCTAACATAAGGTAAAGAACTAGCCTTTTGAACCTGTGTTTAGCAGCTAACTGCAAACAAGTAGATACTTGCTTCATCGTGAGATAACATTCATTGTCAGCCACCCCAAGAAAGACAGTCTGTGTGAAGTGCCACATAGTCATCTTCATCAGCCACTCGACCGAGCCCTCTGAAAGTCCAGCTGGAACATTGTTGTTGGTTTAAGTAGAGGAAAATCAATGGTAGCATCAGCATTCCCACTGTGAGTATCATTTGCCTGTGAGGGAGGCATCAATAATGTTGAGCACTGTGCAGATGAGCAAAGTAGGTGATTTGGACAGCCATGTACAAACGGCCATCTGAAGACAAACCAGAAGCATTCAACTTGATGTTGGGAAGAAGTGTGTTTATGTGAAATTCCAAGCTTTTAGCCAGTGTGGGACCTTGCCAAATCTAGACTGTCTACAGGTTTAGAGCTGAGTGATGTCAACCATATACAATGACTGGCACATAAGTACTAAATAGTGCGTTTTTACAATCAAGATTTTCAGTTTTCCGTAACCTGCTTTTGTAGACAGCAGTGATCAGAAAGAAAAAAACTTAAATGAAATCATACGGTCTCAACATGACAACGCTACAGCAGCAATATCAAATGTGATTTCAATTCAAATGAGAGGTCAGATGCATTTACGTGAAGGATCTCAGGTCAGCTACAGCTGCATATGTGATTTAATGAGGTGTGACTTCCCTGGCCTTACTCCTTCTTTAATATCTGACTAAGCTCTCGCTCCGTCTGTCTCTGTCTCTGACAGTCAGAAGTGTGGTTTATCAGAATGAACAGTCCCTTATCAGTATCATGAAGAAAGCTTTATTGGTCCTTACTGACATATTTGAAAGTATAGTTGAGCAGTAGAAAAGACCAAGGCAGTTGGGTGTGATCAAAGGGACACGATAACTGGAAGATGGTACTGTTGTCTGCTACATGAACCCCTCAGTATTAAGACTGAATGGCATAACGATGGTGTCACCACTTCACCTGAAACAAGGAAATATGTTACCACCTGCCATTCTTGAGAGACAATGAAAGAGAGATAAAGACAGGCTGACAAGGTTACATTTTTAGGGAAAAAAAACTGCTGGCTTATTCCACGTTACCTTTTTCCCCAAATGGGCCTTTTTCGAAAGCTTTTATCCAGTAGGAAATGCTACGTCTCACTAATGTTCACTACTTCTGTCAGCTGGCAATGTGAAGTAGAGTGTTAATAAGGTGGATCCAGTGCTTAAAACTCCATGCTGGGAAATGTCAGTAAAATGTATAGTTTTGCCACATTTCGAAGTTTTAATTATGAAACACTTCCCATTACAAAAAAAAACCTCTCAGTTGAGGGTGCTTCTCGAACAATCCAAACTGTCAATCTGTTGACTTGGATTGTCTTATCTCACCATTGTGTCTTTGTGTTAGAGTGAACGTTGTAAAAGCTATACCATCCGGTTTTGTCAGTTCACTAGTTCACCCATCGGGATGCTTGATTTAGAGCACTCATTGCATGTCTGGTTTCTTGTTTGGTAGCTTGCCGTGGTCTTGTGATGCCTATAGCCGATATCGCATGAGAGCAATGTCCCAACACCCCAAGAGAGCTTCCATCTGAGGCCGCTATCGGTGGGAAATCTGCATTGGAACCAATACTTGGTGGGCGAGACACAGGACGGATGTAGGATTGGTAGGCATCTGAGCACCAACTGCCAAGCATTTTGATTTGCTGCTTGGATAGGCTGATGTTGCCCGCCGTGGTGGGAGCTCCTATCCTAAAAGAATGGGGTGAATAGCGATCTGCAGGGGATCCTGGTTTAATAAGGACTGATTTCAGAAGTGGAAACAGTGAGGAGTGACTGGGGCACCTTCCTCTGTGACGAAGAGTGGGCTGACTGGAGAAGACTGCGTGGACCAGTATGAGATGGAGTGGGCTTAGCATAGAAAAGGCTGAAAACGAGAAGCTAGATTAAAAATGAAAATGAAATTGAACGATCAATTACAATGATTGATGAGAACCGAACTGTGTCATGAACATCCATAAGTCTGATACGCAGGGATGGATGGTGGGATTGAAACTAGAAGTAGGGCAGGTAAACTCACTACATCAGCAGCCCCAAAAGCCAATAAAAACATGGCTGTAAGAGTGAAATCAGTGTGTTTGCACATGTGTCCATTGCGTTTTAGTTGCTGCTCAAATAGTGGAGACTGGCTGGTTGGGGGGTAGGCCTAGGGCGATGGTCCCGGCCAAGGGGAGAGGGGAGACTGGCTGGTTGGGAGGTAGGCCTAGGGCGATGATCCCGGCCAAGGGGAGTGGAGGGGAAAAGGGAACTGTGACACGGAAGCTGGATTCCAGGAACGTTTGCTGTTGGCATGTGGATGACGCTGTCACTGAGTTCAGATCCAGTACAACTCTGGGAAGGGAATGGGAAGGGGCAAGAACGACGGGACGGGAGAGGGGGAGCCTGGAGCGACGTTAGGGCCGAGGGTAGAGGAGGGGCAAAGGGCATGCTGTCGCTACCAAAGCTGACTGGAAACAGAAACATTCGCTGTTGCCTGGTGAATGTGGGGAATGAGTGATGAGGTCAAAGAATTGGATGGATCCAGTGCAGCTCCGGCAATTTCATTCAATTCAATTCAATTTTATTTTTATAGCGCCAATTGAAATTGTCTCTAGGCACTTTACAAAGCCCAGAACCTGGAGGGAGGGGGTGGAAGGTGAATGGAGGAAGCAGTCGTCACGAAGACCGACTGGAAAGGGGGAGCCTGGAACGATGTCTTGCCCGGAGAGAGAGGAGGGGGAAGGGGAATAGCGACACTGTTGCTACTGGGGCTGGCTGGAATCCAGAGAGGTCCTTTGAGGGCTGCTGCACCACAAAACCTCGATCCTGGGCTGGCCCTGGGCTGAACCTGCTGCATTTTGCTTGCTAGCTAGGACGGATGTCACAGCATCAGCTCTATACAGCCAGGGTGGTAAATGGAGCTGAGGAGCTTTTTGCCCAAGAGCGTAACTGCAGGGCGCATGAACCCGATGCCATTTGTGCACTACAAAGGGTAGGAAGGAGTGAAGCTAGTGGTGTGGCATCCAGGTCTATACATTTATTTCTGGGTGACCTCTCCAGAGCCTTCTGTGCTTCTTGAATTTAATATTTTTTTTAATTGTAGTGCAGTGGACCCTGGACATAATTCACCTTATTCAGTGGATAGTGTATGTTTTACCTACACTGTTATATTATGCCTTTTCTGGTTTGGTGTATGTTCTACACACACAGTTATGTTGTGTGCTTTTCTGTGTTAGCTAGACACAATCCCTTTAAGACAGAGTGCTTTCTGGGTAATGTGAGCTCCATGTTTGTTATTGTCATGGGCAGCGCCTTGTTGATTTAGTCCGATGTGCTTAGATATATGACACGTTCATATAGTAATATAGTTTACACTTTCTTATAATGTCCACAATGAATAATTTCCAATGCATTGGAAATCATGGCGGTGGAATGAATGGACTTTGGCCGTGATGGCCGTGTTAGACCTGCTGTGGCTGCTGATGGGTACCGGTGATGTTTAGTTCAAGATCAGAGAGTGGAAGTGGGGGGAGTAACAGCTGTCAATCATCCCTATGAGCTCCTCCCCAACTTTGTTTAGAAACATTTTATTTAATGAATAAACTTAGACAATACTGTTTCTCAGAGATTTTTTGACTCTTTTAATATGTGCTCTGTAGTGTGTGGGCAAAAATGCTACAGGACATTTACAAATCAGTTGGACAAATAATGCCGTCCCAGATGATTGTACCACCTTTCAACATTTTCTGTCTGTCAAATTCTTCACTGTATAGACATTCTTCTGTGTGTATCTTTGCAACTCAATTATTCAGCAGCCGAATGAAAAACTGCCGTGACTTGAACTTTGACCTGTTTAAAACAGACTCCCAGCTGTGTTTTGTTTTTGTTTAGTTCACAATTAGTTTAGTTCACACACATAGAACAGAGGCTAGATAGAGTATGTAGTAACATCTTTGCACTGAGTTTGATAAATAACAGTCACCGTTGTTTATGCGGATTGTTGATGTGGCCATCAGTACCTCATGCTCGTGCTCTTGCATAATTCAGAAAAGAAAAACAAACCATCAGGTGAACTCTGGTAATAAATACAGAGCAGTAGTGTGAATGGGTCTTCAAACAGGATATATCCCCATTCCCAAAGCGCAGTTTTATCCTCTGATATCTCCAAAAGCAAAAAAGTTTTCTCCAGTGACCTGCCAAGGCAACACATCAGTTCAATCTGTGTGGATGAAATAGAATAAGCATTTCAAAGCCTATACCACTACATGACACAGCTATGGAAACCATTGAAGTCAAAATCTGCCAGCATCTTTTTTAAGTGATTTTGACCGCTGGTAGAGTCCAATGTTGATATGTCGAGTATCTTTCGGTGGCGGAAATACATTTGATAATTTTTTTAATTTGAAGGGGATTTTGTTTAAAGTTTGGCACTCATTGGGCTGTTTGTGACACTAAGTATTGTCTTACATTTTGCTACACCTTGTGTGAAGGGTAAGATGCATCTCCAACCTCATTCATCTAATATGCACATGGGTTGATCAAAGCAGGGTATCTTACTTTTTATCATTCATGAATTCATAACAGCTTCATTAGCTGCAGCTGCTTTTCATTATATAATGTTTCTTGACTGTGTTATGTAATGTTTGCTTGTATTGTCTTACATAATGTTTCAAGTTGTGTTTCTTAGAGTTACAACTGTTTTTGCCTTTGTTCAAAGGCAAGGCAAGGCAGGTTTATTTATATAGCATTCATACACATTGGTAATTCAAAGTGTTTTACAATTGAGCAGTTAAAAGAACGTAGAAAAATAAGAGATTAAAAAAATGTGAAGTGCATTAGATCAGCTAAAAGAACAGGGGGTAAAGTTAGAGTGCATTCGATCAGTTAACAAAAAGCATCTGAAAACAGTTCTAAGTCTAATTTTGAAACTTGCTACAGTTGGAGCATCTTTGATATCATCAAGAAGTTGGTTCCAGAGTCTAAAAGCTGCGTCATGTTTAGTTCTGACAGTAGGCAGATTTATCTCCAGTGATCTGAGAGGTCTAGCAGGTGTGTACTGCTGGAACATATCTGAGAGGTATTTTGGTCCTGCCCCATTTAGTGATTTATAAACAACCAGCAGTGTAAGGACTTAAGTATTGGAGAAATGTGGTCAGTTATTTTGGTTTTTGTAAGAACTCTAGCAGCGGCATTCTGTACAAGCCGCTCGAGTTTTTTTAGGAAGGCCTGTGAAAAGACCATTGCAGTAATGAACCCTGCTGGAAATAAAACCATGAATGAGTTTTTCTAAATCATGTTTTGACATGAAGCCTCTAAATTTGGCTGTGTTTGTGTTCAAAATCTGGTTTAGTTGCTGCTTTCACATGGTTGCTAAAACTGAGGACGCTGACGTTTTTTAAACAGTGTTGTTCACTTTAAGTCCTTTTGTGTCAAAATGAGTTCCAAGTCGCCTCATTTTCCCCAAATAAGATTATTTCAGTTTTGTCCTTTTTCAGCTGAAGGAAATTTTGAGACATCCAGCTGTTAATTTGGTCAATGCATTGACAAAGAGATTAAAAGGGACCAAAGTCATTAGGTGAGAGGGCTAAGTAAATTAAGATGTAATCAACAAAGCTGTGATGAGAAATTGTATTGTCTAATGATTTGTCCAATGCAGTTGTGTCTAATTCAAGCAATTAGATTACTAAAGAGCGCAGTCTATTGCCAACAGGATTCTCCACCTTCACCCGAGTGTCCAAGTCAACACCAATACGTTTGGCACTATTCAGGTTCAGCTATCAAAGAGACAAAATGGAAAAAAATAGGGCACAGATCTAGACACAAATCACACATTTTCTAAAATAACCTTACTGACATTTGTCGTAAGGCAGACAGCCTGACAAAGCAACTGAATGAACCTTTTTTTGTCACACCATTGCCATTGCTATAAAAATATTCCTACATTCCAACAAAATCAATGGCTGTATGTTCTCACCGAACATGTGTCCTCAGACAGCTGGCCAAGACCCAGGCTGATGTGTGTGTGTGTGTGTGTGTGTGAGGAGGTGGTGGTGGTCATGAAATCGTGGAATAATGACTAGCACACAAATAAAATACACGAACACAAATAAAAAGAGAGGGGGTTGTAGATCAAACTGGTCATTCACTGGTCTCAGAGGCCATGCTGGAGGCATTGACCGGTCACGGGACAGGCTCTGGAGCTCCCCCTAGTGGCACTCTCCACCAGTCAGTGCAAAGTGCTGGAGGCATTGACCGGTCATGGAGGCCGTGCTGAAAGCATTGACCAGTCACAGAGGCCATGCCGGGGGCATTGACCAATCACGGAACAGACTCTGGAACTCCCCCTAGTGTTACCAACCAGTGCTAAGTACAAGGTGTCAATGCTCACAAGAATGAGCAGTTTGAGCTACAACCCCCTCTCTTTTTACTTACTGTGTTAGTGTATTGTATTTGTGTGCTAGTCATTATTCCATGATGTAATGACCACCACCACTCTCTCTACATGTCGGCAATATCTGGATGATAAACTTAGTTATTTGGAGTTGAAGATCATCCTGCCTTACCTGTGTCCCTTACATACCTATCATCCCACAAAGGCTTGGGCTAGGAATAGGGTGACTGGAGAGATACGTATGTAGGTAGCCTACTCCACTGTCTGTGCTACTACACCGACATCTCATATATCTTAATATCTTCTGTATGTTATGCAGTGTAAGCCAAAGTGATCAGGATAAAGAAATAAATCAATGCTTAGAGCTTTATTTGTATCTCAACCTCCATTTACGAGCAGAGAGTAACTCTAGTGTGTTTGACTAGTGTTAAAGACTAGCCTTAGAAAAAAAAAGAAACTTGTCTGTGCTCCGTTGCTGGGGCCCAAATGGAGCCGATATGCTGTGTGGCATTGAGTTGGTAGTCTCCATTACAGTGAAGTAATGAAAGGCTTATCTGGGCGGCTGTTGGCTGTATTGATCTGAGCAGTGCTTGCCTCAGTTGAACACCCTTGGAGCACGAGTTCTGTAAGGCTGAGAGAATTCCCTGTCTCACATTTACTGGGCTTAGCCATCACACCATTGCTCTTTTGCCCTCTGTTTGCCTTGCTTTGTCCCTCCATTTCTCTCCTTTGCTCTCCTTTTTTCCCCCTCCATCTCACTCTTTTTTGGCTTGACAAAGCATTAGGTACATACATTGCAATTTGGTTTGATTTTAGATGAGCATACATTCATCGTGTGCTTTGTATACATGATTAACAGGAGTGTCAAGAGAAATGAAATATAAATATCATGCATCAAGATGTAATGCAAAAGGCCCGAGCACATATTAATACAGACTTGCACTAACATGTTGGGCTTCATGGTGATGTAAATCAAGCTTTGAACAACTAACTCAATGCGTCTCAAGATCTCTAACACATGAAAGAACCCCCTCTGTACAGAGGTGAGCACTATGTAACATCAAAGTGCACAAATTGTGTAATTTACATGAAAGAACATGCCATTGTGTTTGTAGAAAATGAATTGCCATGCCTTACCACGCATTTATTTGTACAAAATTGTGCTGCATTTTTGGATTATAAAATCTCTCTGGTGTTCATAAAATCATATAGGTTATAGGCAATGAACAAGCCATTCATTTTTAGGGGGTGTTCTTCATCTCCATGTTAAAGGGGAAAAAAATTGCATACATTTTGTTAACTTACAAAATTGGCCTTGTATATTTTCAATCGATCTTGCCGTGTTCATATACAGAAATAGGATGCTGTTGCCATACTACGTCTGATAATACTGAGTAAATGAGTGTATATTGGGCAAGACCTGTCTGAGCTGCTAATCAGGCCAGTTTGGGGAGTCGTTCAGGGGATGACAAGGCAGAGGTGCTCCCATTTGAAGTCCATGTTAAATGTTTTAGTGATATCACAAACAAATAGATTTTGCATGATGTCATCATGTATGGGTGTTGAGTTGGACATTCTCTGCAGTACGTAGCTCTATATAAAACACTGTTTCAAAAAACTGAATTTGAGTTCATATGAGGTTGTGATCCATTCTCAAAGGGCTGACATCCCTCACCACACACACATACTGAAGCAACAGAGGCCAAGCAGACACCACAAGATAAATAGATAAACACACACACACAGTCCACATAGTGGATTACAAAAACACAGTATCACGTTTGCATTACAGCAGATGGAGAATAAAGATACTGTGCTTATATTTCACTGGCTACATGAATCATGGCTGTTGAGGGTTACCAGCCCCTGTGAAAGCCCCCCCCCCCCTGAGGTAATAAATGAGAGGGCTGGTGGGAGAAAGGGGCCTGGACCATATTACCTTTGTGAGAACACTGCAACAACGTGATAAGCACTCAACTTGCCATGCTTTGACTTCTGAGAGAATGGGAGAGTGTGGAGTGTGTGTGTGTGTGTGTGTGTGTGTGTGTGTGTGTCTGTGTCTGTGTGTGTGTGTGTGTCTGTGTCTGTGTGTGTGTGTGTGTGTGTGTGTGTGTGTGTGTGTGTGTGTGTGTGTGTGTGTGTGTGTGTGCAGCAAACTCTTGGCTCTCAGGTTCTCTTTTCTTTCTTTTTTTTTTTTGTCCACGGGCACAAGTGCGTCTGAGTTATTTTTGGGGGAAGGGAAAAGGAGGACTGTACAGAAGTCGCGTATGAATTTGGAGCAGAACATTGTAGATAAAAGCTGTTTGTTGGGTGAAGTTTATGTTTCCCAAGTTTGGGGGAAATAAAAGTGGCGGAGGTGGAGCGATTAGTGACTCAGAAGGGGTGGAGTGTTTTCAGGATGTTTCCCTGAAGATTTCAGCACTTTAGCAAAGCACTCCCCACCCCACACACACACACACACACACATACGCACACACACACATACGCACGCAGACACTCACACACACACACACACACACACACACGCACGCACACACACACACATACGCACACAGACACACATACGCACACAGACACACACACACGCACACACACACACACACACACACACACACACACAGAGAGAGATACAAACACACAGAGATACAAACACGCTCACAACTCCTGCACTTATATTTTCTTCACTGCATTTTTGATGAGAATTTTCTTTGTTACACATCTTCTCATTCTTTCTTTTCATCACACCTTAACACAGACGTTTCTATTGTGAGGAAGGATGTAATTATAATTCCAAACGTATATTTTCGAGTACTCCCTGACATACCTGGCGCTGTCGCGTGGGCGTTTTTTTATTGTTATTGCTCCAGGATCGCGAAGGGAACCGGTTATTGTAACCTGAAAAATGGTGACGAATAGGCTGCCTTCCGCAGAGTGCCAGAGCCAGAGCCATATGGAGAGGTGCTCTTTTATTGGGTGTCTGTAAACCGCTTCACAGCCCCAAGACAATCAGAGAGCTCCTCCATAATTCATGAGGATGCTTTATTTCAGTGGCATATAAGCACCTTTAAAAAGCACATTTCTAACCGCCCTCCATTCTTTCATTAGCTTCCTTCCTTGGTCTTTATCCTCTCTCAGTTAGAAAAATACAAGTTTTGCAATGGTGGCAGTGTCATACATTGCTCATAGTGTTTATAATCAGAACTTAAATTGGGATAGTATGTAGCTTGTGCTCTGAGTTTCTTGGACGTGAGGTTTATGAAGGTTTTTTTTTCTGAATTCATGATATGATCGTGAAGCTTGGCCAAATCATTTTTTTTTTTCATAAAAAGTGAAAGCAAATACTTAGCTGTGCTTTTGTCTCATCTTTGATTTTATGATTTCTTCTATGTTGGTTTTGAAGTGGTAGTATAGTCTTGATTCTGTTCAAAATTGAATCCTGCGGTTTCCTCTTTGGCCATCAAAACATCAGTGTTATGCTGAACGACTGGTGAAATGGCCTATGCTGTTTGTACTTGAGGCTTGAGGATAAGAATGTTTTAAGAAGTTTTATTGTAATGTCTTTAAAAAAAATAAAAAATCCTGTTCACCGCCATGTATCACATATACCTTAATGAACCATTTGTTAAGTGTAAGCACCATGGATAGCTCGCAAATATAATCAGCGCCAAAGTCCAAACATGGCAGTAGTCAGAAGCTGGGGACTACTGCTCATGTATGACTGGACCCATCACACCAGAGGTACTCTGCTGGTGGAAAATTGAACCCCTAAATAAATTTGCTCCTGAAGCGGGATTAGGCTCACCCTTTTCCCACTTTTAATGAGGCTGAATCGATGGAGCATTTCGCCCATCTAAATCCCCATTGGTTCAGTGGAAACCATTACTTCCAACTTAAAATCCGCCAGCCTATTAGCAGGGAGCCGGTGAGCCGCAATCAGGAAGCAGAGGAGCCTTGATATGAGAGGAGACATCCCTGACTGTGCTCGCTGGCCCTCTCACTACCACGCTCTTTCATACTGATTGTTGTGTTCTCTCTCTCTCTCTCACCCTCACCTTCTTCTCTCTCTCTCTCTCTCTCTCTGTCTCTCTCGCTCACTCTCACCCTCACCTTCTCTCTGTTCACTCTCTTATTTTCCTCTCACTTTTTTTCGGTCTATTTCTTTCTCCTCGCTATTTCTTTCTCTCCCTCTTGTCCATCCCCCCTCAGACGTTCTCATTCTGTACTGATTTCCTATGGATCACTCACCTTCTGCACTCATTTCATTTTGAAAAAATCTATGTGCTCTGTGAATATGACCCACTCACACACACATACACTCACACACTCACACACACACACACACTTGTGCTAACATAGGTTGTTTAAAGAGTGGCACTTTTGCCTGTACTCTGCTGAAACCATGTTTAGACGAGAGGGTAAATGAAGTGATTGCTAATTGTCATTTTGCATTGTTGCATTAATCCATTTGCACACTGAAGTGCACCTGAACTGATTGGCCGAGTTGCACAACAGAGAAGGGCATAACAGGCCAATATAATTTGCCTGTATTGTGTTGACTTGCTTTTTGTATTACAGTTGATAAATATGATCTTTTGTCGTGTGTTCCAACAGAGGGAAGCTACCGAGAGGAGAGACCGTACCTAACATCACTGCTGGTTCAGCCAATCTCCGCAGGTCTGGCCAAAGAGATTATGTCTGCAGCTACTATGGGTCAGGGACACCCATGTACCCCGCTGGCTATGCAGTCTGCCTCAGGTAAATGTATTCTTCTCTGCAGGAGCCAACATTTGGGTGCTGAGAAAGACTGACATGCTCTAGCAACACACACACACACACACACACACACTCACACACACACACACACACACACACACACACACACACACACACACACACACACACACACACACACACACACACACACACATACATCCATATCCATACACCTCCTCTACACCCCATCACCCCAGCATGACCATTCCCTCAAGGTAGGTGTCGGTGCCTAGCCGCTCTTTTGATGGCCAGGAGCTCTGAAGTCCTGCTGTGTTCAAACGGGGCTGACACCTCCTCCCCACCCCTCTCTGCCAGAACACCCATCGGCGAGCTGTGGCCGAAACAGGGAAACACCACCTCCTGTCCATCAGAGAGAGAGAGAGAGAGAAGAGAGAGAGAGATCGAGATCGAGATCTGAGGCACTGCCTCTCTGTGTTTGTATATCTGGGATGCAAAGTGGCCCTTAATATGCTATCAGAAACACCAACTGCTAGCCTACTGCACTGTGGTACTGATGCCTCCCTGCTGTGAGAACCAAAGATGGTAGGCCCTCCACTTTGAATGAAGGGGCTAGGCGTGCAGCGAGTAAAGGAGAGTAAATTATTACGTTGATTTACGTGTCGCTGCGAGAGTAGTGCCAGGCTAAAAGTAGGTTATTATATCCACGGTGTATTGCAGTGGGCACTCTACATCATCTCTCGGCCACTCTCATCATGGCCGTATACGTCCGAGTCCATTACACGTGTCAGTCAGCAGAGCTTGTGGGGATCCTCTTGGGCCTTAATTGAATCTGTGAGTGGATGGTCGGTCAGGCGCGTACCGGCACAGTTCCCAGTGGTGATGGCTGTGAGAGGTCAGATTTAACAAGTAATGTGGTCACTGCTCCCCGGAAAAAAAAAAAAAGATGTCATCAGATCCATAAAAGTGACAAATTCAAGAGGTGCTCATTGGTACATAATTAGATTGAAATAGCAAGGCTGGAGTAATAGGCCATTGTTCAAGTGAAATGATGTTTTTAATTTAATGATAAAAAAACGTAATGTGCACCGGTGGTATGTAATGTGTGATCTTCGTTATTGCCTTTTACTCTAGCGACCTACACTATATAATGCCCTTGTTGCAAATTTCTACAACCCCACCGAGCAATTTATCACCAGAGTGACGCCCCACAACTGTCCAATAATTTGACACCAATGGTTTTGTAAATGTTTGTGGGATCTATTCCCTCTTAATGCACTCCCACAACGAGCCTTGGTTATTAACACTCTGAATCAAGGTTTGGCCTGGCCTACTGTTGGATTCTGTAACAGACAAGAAAGTAAACCATGATTGTACCAGAAATCAGAATTTTGTGTTTTTTTTTGCCATAGTTTTAGAGTTTGACCTCTGGTATACGAAGTTGGATGATTTTCGATGAGGGTTGTGTGATTTCCTGATATTGTGTTGAAGGATAGGGGTTTGCTTGAGGACGGTGTGTGTGTGTGTGTGTGTGAAACCAGCGAGACCTACACTTTGCAGGCCCTCCTCTGGTGTGTTTACGCCGGCATCTGCTTCAGGCTTTTTAATGGGGGTATTAAGCTCTAATTCCTGCTATTGACTGAAAATCCCCTCTTATCTTTGCATCGTCACCCAGGAGACCAGCGAGATTGTTGCAGTGCCGTTGTCTTGCCTTGATAGACAGAGCAGGATTCGGGCTCAAGTGACAAAGTGAGGGAAAATGGGCTCCGAGTCAAATCCCTTCGACTCAAAGTTACCAAAAAGAAGTAAAAGACGGATTCTATCGGGTTGATTATGAGGCAAACGGCTTTTTCTTTGAGAATGCAGTTCTTACTTCAATGGAACAATGCTAATGCTTCAGTGGGAGCTTATAAAGGTCCTAGTGATCAGGTCATGGAGTGGTACATGAATGGTGTCTGTTTGGATGCATTTGTGTGTGTGTGTGTGTGTGTGAGAGAGAATACATTGTACTATGCCTGTTGTAAATTTGAGCAATGTGTGCATTGGTGCGTTTCTAGGTGATTCTGGTAAATTGGATATTGCTCCAGGTGTAAAAGATTGGACAGATTGAATCTTTCAGCAAGGGACTTCACCAGTGAAGCTCTTTGCATTGGTCATTCACTAGAATAATGTTTCATTTTTAAACATTTTAGCACATCGTATACTTTTGGTCATAAACTTGTCTGAGTGAGCCCTGAGGGATCTCTTAAGGTCAGCTTTGTCACCTTCTCACCCCCCTGTCTCTCACACTCTGCTTGGATCAGCAAACATGTAATGCCCCGTAACTCCTGAGCAGTGACTCGAACTGCCTCCTGACCCTGATGCACAGCAATCAATGTGATCAAAATATCAGTAGGCTCAACCAGAACAGCATCGATTGCAGACCAGTGGGGAAGAAGCCCAATTGTCCCTGTCTTCCCCAGGCCCTCTTAGCCTCCCCGATACCCCCCCCCCACCACCACCACCACCGCCAAGCCAGCCAAACCCAGCGAGCCGTAAGCTGCAATGTTCCATTAGCTCGATCAAATGCGGATGGCTGGTAATCTGTGCTCTATCGATTGCTGGTGAAACACTGACCACTCCAAAGGTCTCAAATCATTTGTTTCTATCTGTCCTCTCGTTTTTTTTTTTTTTTTTTTTTGCTTTTGCCTTTTTTCTTATCCACTTTCAATTAAGGCTCTCTGTAATGCACCGGTATTCTCTAATTTCCAATTCCCACTGTTGAATTGAGACAGGGCGCTGAGGAGCAAAGGCGGCTTGCGTGTTACCCGTGTGGAGATAGACACCGGTGAATGTGCTCCTGCCAGCTCTGAACCCACCCACCCACGACGTCGTGGCAGATAATGCATTGTTCTTGGTGCCCCACCGCGTGTCACATGGAATGATCTCTCATTCATTGCCACGTGTATTTGTCCCACTCTGGTCATTTTCATCTCATCTCAGACGACCGTTAAAGATGAAAAAAAAAGAATTCAATAGCAAATAAAGCGAGAGCCCAGACGAATTCCGATTTTCTGTGAGGCCCCGTCTGTCTTCTGTGCGAGCGCTCTGGGTCTCAGGGGCCCGGGCTGAATGCTTTAAGTAGTCACTGCGTGGGAGCAGAACAATATGTGAAATAGCTTTTTAGAAACACTCTGGCTTCTTTAATTACAATGGAGTTGATTGCTGTGCCCAGGTAGTCCAGTTGGTAACGGTTTCAGTCATGGTACTTTACCCATCATTTGATTAAAGTCGAGGTAAAAATCGTATTGCTTCTATTTTTAGGTTCGATTTATAGAAAATGTATTTAATTAAGTGGCAGTTGTTCCTGATCAACGGGTTTGCAGCAAAACACAAGTAAGTCTTTGCTGTTGGTCTCTGCTCTGCGTGGCAATTGACATGGTTGCCTCTTTCAAATTGCTTTTGAATTGTGTGGATCAGCTTGACAGGAATATTTTTTTCCAGGTTCAAATTTTGAAACTAATGTAATGAAATGGGGATTCTCGGTATGGATGAAATATTGTGACAGACCATATCATGACTTTGGTAGTGTGGTAATCTTGTTCACATGTAACATATCATTACTGTAGTGCAAATGGAATACAATTATCTAATGTAAGTAAAGTAAGACAAGAGATAATGTTCCAAGCACTCTTTAGGCGTAAAACACTGTCACTCATGAAATACTCCTCAAGAACTGACTGAAAGTATAGTTTGACACAGTCAACTGCTTGTTGTTTTAGCTACACATGAAAACAAAACCTTCTGTCAGCAAACAGATATTTGCCTGGAGCAATGAATCCTATTAAAAAAGATGCTCCACTGTGTATTTCTTTTTCATTTGCAGCTGTGCAGTCCAAGTTCTGAGAACTATGAACTTTGTTGACCCCAAACAATGCTGTACTGCTAGACTATGCTGACAGAGCATGACTGAACTAAGAGTGTAGAGTTCACGTAATCCCAAACCACTGATCCAAAAGTATAGCGTAAGCCTAAGTTGTCTCAACTTTACACATACAAAAGAAAATATGACGACGGTGATAATTTTTCACTTTGCACGGTATATCAGTAAACTCCACATGTGGATGGCATCTCTTGTGTGTGTGTATGCTGCAGAGAGGATAAGTGTAAGTCTATTTTCTGTAAGATCACCTGTGCAGCGAAGCTCTTAAAAGCCACTGCAGAGCTGCATGTTCATCCCTTGCTCTTCATCCAAAGTCATTTGTGCTTTTGTCAAAAGTGATAAATGAGATCCAGTGCCCTGCAAGACGGCCACTGAATTTTTATATGAAATTAAATTACTTGGAGGCATAAAGGCTCTATATCAATGAACCGTGGTTCCAGGGTCCCCCTATTTGTGTTCATGAGGCTTACATCTTCAGTGGCAACTTCTTAATCTTTATTTCCCTGTGATATTTGCACCGCGGCAAGCTAATAAAAAAGTCAGTGTCTGTGCACTACACCCCAAGGCCGGAACATCTGCCCGCTACCCGTCAGCTCTCTTAAAAAGGAATTTTCAATTCTGCCTTCGCCTTAAACCTGGAGAGAATCTACATCCTCTTCACTGCCACTCTGTTTGAACTGGGGAATCACACCCTCCATGTGCAGGGTTGCAGGAGTGGGGGCTGGATGACTAGTGATGAGAGAGAGAGAGAGAGAGAGGGAGAGAGAGAGAGAGAGAGAGAGAGGAAGAGAGATAGAGAGAGAGAGGGAGGAAGAGAGATAGAGAGAGAGCGTAGAAAAGAAGATGAGGATAGGGAA
This sequence comes from Clupea harengus, assembly GCF_900700415.2. Classification (NCBI taxonomy): domain Eukaryota; kingdom Metazoa; phylum Chordata; class Actinopteri; order Clupeiformes; family Clupeidae; genus Clupea; species Clupea harengus. Next base: position 3,708,142 of record NC_045161.1, on the reverse strand, counting down.
AATCTTGTGGGATACAGGGTTTACTTTCATCCACTCTGGTATTGATGATGAATATTGATTAAAGTATGCATGAGTAATATTCACATTCCCTGTTTGACCCTCAATAATTAGCAAGACAGAGAGAGAGAGAGAGATAGAGAGAGAAAGAGAGAAAGAGAGAGAGAGAGAGAGAGAAAGAAAAAGAAAGACGGAGAGACAGTGTGTGAGTGTGTTTGTGTGTGTGTAGAGCAGGGAGGGAGGATTGATTGGCATGCATAGTCTGAGTGTATTCTCATCAAGTGCATCCAGTGTGTCTGTTCTTCCCCCCTGCCCATCTTATCTGCAGGGAAAGTCATGGGTGTTTGGTCTTTTAATCTGCCCCCTTCATTTCAATCAAGCCCCAAGTCCTAAAAAAAACGAGCGTTTTATGACGCTCTTCTCAGCAGTTGTTCTTGTGTGTGCATTGCTGTTGTGGAGAAGGATGGGATTGTGATGACTAGAGCGAATCAGAAGTCCCTCCTTTGTCATTTTAGTTTCCTGTCTTTCTCTTTCTTCTCACTGTCTGTCTCTCTTGTTATTGTTTTAAAAAACACATGTCTTACAGTAAATATTTAGTAATACCTAGTAAATAGTAGGAAATGTCTTTTCTATTAAACTGGTGATGCTACGCAAATTCCTGTGTAATAACAGGGAAATAAGGAACATCCTAAATATCTTGAGATCTTTTATTGTGGTTGAATGTATTCTAAGTAATTAATCTGCCCATGCGTTCAGTGAAGCATTGAGGCGTCTGCTTCTGGGGTGGAGTGAAGCATTGAGGCTCTCGAAGTGGAGAAGTGGCATCAATGTCACTTGGGAGCTCTTGAGGGAGACGCTAGGTTTGTATCGATCACCGGCGGACAGGATGTGTGGTTGTAGAGCTGGGCTGAAGTAGGCCATCTGTTTACCTCTCAGAGTAGCTCTTGACCAGCACTCTCTCTCAGAGGGACCCAGAAATACGGAGCCATCACAGCCAGACCCACCGCCATGGTGCTTTAGTCATGTAGCGCATGGCATCGCTGCTTTGCCTGTCATTACACATAATACTAAATGCAAATTGGCAGTGTTGTTCTATGTCACTGTGAATCAAGTCCCCATCTGGTGCTGCTATGGCTAAGGACTCATCTGTTAGTGATATTAATTACATATAGTGATGCCAGTTCACATATCTTGTTCTCTTACTGCATTGACATGTAGGATGTTGCCGTCTGATTACAGTTTGTTTCTGCATTTAATGTCTTGTCATCAAATAGGTGAAAAACTGTTGGATTTTGGCTGTTTCACATGCAAATGTCACTCAGTTCAGCAGATCAAGTGTCCTTCATTCCAACACGTTGTCTCAGGAAATATAACAAAAGAGTTGAAAACCCTGGCGCCATTTTGAAATTTGATTCTGAAAAGCATGTTTGGAGTTTTTTTTTTTTAAACCTGATTGCTTTCTTGTTCCCTGCTGTCATTCTACTGTTCATGTTTTATAATGACCGCCAGCGTGTCCTTCACAATGGTTGCGCTGTGATCGACGTCACTCACATCATCCATTTCCTCTTGAGTAATTGTACTTATGAGTGTTCATGAAGATAGATTAGACCAGCATGGAAGAAACAGTACAAGATTGATGCTTGTTTTGTTTTGAATAGAGGTAGAACAATTGTCACTTACAATGTTGTTTTTTCCCTGAATATGATTTATTTCATTTTCTGCAAAAGTACCAAGGACATATTTCCTAAGTATATTTTGAAGTGCCTGCTGTCCCTTTATGGAAAATGAAAAGGTTTTTGTTATGCATTGAGTGCTGCATTTAATCTCTGTGTCACACATTCAAACGTTTGTCTTTCAGCCCAAAAAAAAATAATCACATTAAATGTTGGGACCCAAGCATCATACAGGACGATTCACAATGTCATTGGCTACCTGAAAGGAAGGATTAATCCAGGTAGGCGGCTCTTCACATGCCACTCACATGGCCAAGCAGGGCAGAGAGGGGTTGGCCTAGCAAGTCAATATACTGATATTGTATATTGATAATGTGACAGAAGCAACTAGAGATGTGTGAGAAGTGGAGAGACCTAGAGAAGTGTGTGATTGCTCAACAGCAGCAGTGGATCACTAACAGTAACTGCACAGATCAGACATGATAGGGAATGAGGACAGTACACAGGAAATTGTGACAAAATTGTACACATGCACATACACACATAGAATGATGAATAGAGACGTCTGTAATCATTTACATTACTATAGTCACTGATTATCAGTCAGAATGTCCTTTTTTGCAAGGACAGGGGTGCACACGTATCACATAAATGTTTTTGTTCATCAATACATTTTATTTAGGTGTGAGAGCAATCTGTTGGTGTGTTCTTGAATACTCTGTTAAACAAAGTATGTATGTATATGTGTGGTTTGAAGATGGATGGGTAATGGCCATGGTATTATTAGGATACAGAGAAACTCTGTCAGTTTAACAGACTTAATAGTTAGCTAACACACACCTGCCTTGATGTTTCTGTCATAGTATTATTGCTACCCACTTTTTGCAATACAATGATGAATATCCTATATCCTAACCATAGCCTATTACATTCAAAGATTCAGCAGTGCATTCTTTTATGAGTTATTGCTTTTTCCACAGCTCTCATCCATAACGAGTAGCGTAGACCCGCAGAGCATATTCAGTTTGTCACTAACTTTACATTCATTTGAAAGAAGGCAGCTGAACATTTCTGAAGTTGCCCGTTTTAAATATTTCATATAACAGAGTTATTGGTGAGTTTTTTTTTTTTGTCAGCGGATTAATTAATTGATTGGTTGATGAGAAATGTGCCAATTTTATAGCAAACCAGCTTGTGTTAGATAGCAAACATACAACACCTCATACAGCCCTACAAAACATGTTCAGTTAGTCCCTAACTTGTCGACTATTTCTACCAGCAAAGTTACTGGCATGGAAAGTCTAACCCATTCAAGCAGAGACATTATGCCTGTCCACGCATAGTGTTAAATAACTGAAAAAGTCTCAACACCACCAAGCATTTGCACTGATGATTTAATTTCATAACTGACTTAAACGTAACGTAGCGTAAACATAATTACATTATTACTTGCAACCGGGTAACTTAAGTGGCTAGCCGATTGCTTGCTAGCTAACTATCAATTTCCCGCTAGTAAACTAACAAGTGAGCCAATTCACTTTTCACATTTACATTACGAATCACAACAAACAAAATATCCACTGAAATAAGGGCTTTGCTTAATAGAGCTGGTACCTCCCGTTATCTGCAAACTTACAGCTGGGAAACAGTTAGCCATGCAGACCGATACCAAGCATTTGTGGCAGCCATATTGGATGGTGTTTTCCTTTCATTTCAATGGGAGAAAAGGGATGAGAAATGACTGGGGGAAATGCAAAACAAATTCAGAGAGTACTGCACAGGATCAGGACAGACGGGTCAGAGTTGATATCTCAAAAGTGCTAGGAGCAGAAGCGGCAACAACAAAGGGTGGAATAATAAAGAACAAAATGCACTAGAGATGCATTTCCACAAGTAAATACCAAGTGTGATCGCTCAACAGCAACAGAGGATCGATAACCATTGCCCAGTAAACGACAGATTATGCAGCCCTAACAGATACAGAAGGATACAGCACACAGTATGCTTTATGATTAATAAAGCTGCTTTCAAAATGGGTTGACGGTCTTCATTTAAAGTGTGCACTACGCTACATTACTTACCCAGATCAAGACAATCATTTTATAATTTACCCATTGATTACGTTCAAAAGTGTTAAAAGACTTTAAGTGTTACCAGATTCTACCCATCCTCCCTGCTTTTAAGTAACACTATGCATATATTTGCAAAAAAAATCTTTATAAGCAACTAGTTTTGATATTATCTCCAAATTAATTTGTATGCTATATGTTCATGTGAAGGAAATACATCATCAAAAAAACCATAGGTTATTGGTATTTTGTAGTCCTTTGTTAAAATATGCTTAAAATGTGTGGGATGATGTTCAACCTAAAGCCTATAATGCCCACTTTATATAGTCTGCTCCACCAAATTATCCAGTATATTTATAAAGTTGCAGCTCGTGGTTGTGCGGAACTCACAATTTGCAGGTCAAGATCACCTGCTACACTAAGCAGAGACAGGGAGACAAATCACTGACAGGAAAATTAATAGGGAATCGGAAATCCGTCAAGCTAAATATGGCAGATTTGTAACTGGAAGACCTGGCCTGTATTATAAACGTGTCAACCAGGTAGCAACCTAGCTAGCTAGCTAACAATGTTACCCACTAGCCTGGCTTCTGAAGGTTAAATGTGATTAATGTTAGCCGTTAAGCATCACCAACTTGGCAAACGAAACACCAAAACTAATGTTTGTACACTAATTATTTAAAACATTATCACATTATTATGTTTGTTTTCAGCTTCAAATTTTAAACATTTTGTTGTTTTTTCATCAAAAGGTTGGCTTTGAGGAAATGGTAGGGCAGCAGAATGAGTGATTACGGTCTTGTGTAAAAAAAAAAAAAAACATATGCTTGAGCAAAAGTAGTACTATTAAAAAATGACATTCAAATGCACTCATTCATTTCTTACTTGGTAGAATTGCAAATTATTTCTAAGGATGTGATTTTACTGGTTAAAAATATGGAAGCCCACTTCCTATACCTTATTTTAAATGTTAATCGTGCTGCTGTCTATCTTAGCCAGAACTTGTTTTGGAATGGAAATCTAGAGGCTCAGTTCAAATCCCCAAGTAGACCCAGAATGTAGCTAACTGTCCTTTTAAAACAATGTTGGTCCACTACTGCGCAAACGCAGGGCAGTTAGCTGCTGCAAATGGGCTTTTAATTACCGGCCAGCTCTGGCCTCTTGTGGATGATTTAATCAATGTCCCTGATGCAGTGGTGGTCCTTAATCTTTCCTCCTCCTCCTCCTCCTCCTCCTCCTCCATACCTCTTGCCAGAATGTCTACCTGTTTAAACACTCCTAAAATTACCCCACAGATTTACCGCCGGCTATTAGTCCACCATAATTTGCTGCTTAAGTTATTCTATGGACCACAAATCTTTTGAGAGGGAACTTTTGCCTCCTTGCTGCTTCAACAGATGTTAGATTTTAATACTTGATGTCCACGTGCTGAATGTGTGATGCACAACTCTAATTTGATCCTGATGGCCATTGATAGGGAGGGGGTTAACACATCTCGCACATTGTTTGGAAAGACTGCTAACTCAGTGAGTTTCAAGAATTTAAGAAATCTCTTGTTGTGAATTGAATTGAGAAATGAAAGTTAGCCGACAGTACAGTGTGCACGTGCGCTTTTCATGTGTGTTTGTCACGTGCGCTTTTCATGTGTGTTTGTCACGTGCGCTTTTCATGTGTGTTTGTCATTGTTCTTTTTTTCCCCCCTACAACACAGATCGATACATTCTCGCGGGCAGTCGTCACGGCAGCTGGCACAATGGTTCTTCAGAGGACTGGAGTAGTGGTGCCGCCATCATGACTCAGCTCATTTCCTCCATGATGTCTCAGGCCCGCCGGGGCTGGCAGCCAGACCGTACCATCGTTTTCTCCTCCTGGGGGGGGTCGGCACTGGGTAGCATTGGATCATTTGAGTGGGGGGAGGTAAAGTCAGAAAAGTCCAAGTTTGTGCCTGTTGACTCAGTAGCCCTTGCATAATGCCTCGGTGGAATTGGCCATTTTAGAATGTCCAGATGTATTTGCAAGTACCAAAATGAAACAACAGTGTTGTATGTGCTAGACCAGAGATGTTCTCCCCCGCTGGTGAGCCAACATGATGGGGTTTAATGAGAGGTCATGAATGCTTATCCACCTGCTTTGTTTACTTTGCCAGACAAAAAACAGCCAACAGGCCATGAGAAATGAGAAGAGACAGATGGAAGGCAGTAGCTCTTTCACTCAGAGTTAATGAAACTCTTCTGGCAGGCAGTGGTGGAAGTGCAATCAAAAGTATCATAATTAAGAAGTCAAATAAGCCCTGTACTGTTTTTTTTTTTGTATTGAACCATTTTTGGTACTTCTGGTCACCCTTGTGATGTTAGGAAGGGTTGTAGCTATGGTAATTACAACTTTGATAAAGAAGAAGATGGTGAAGATGAAGATGACGACGATGATGGTGATGATGATGCCTCTCTTATGTCCCCCAGGAGAATCGTGTGGTGTTGGAGAATAGTGCTGTGGCTTATATCAGTCTCTACAGTCCAGTCACAGTGGGGAGGTCAGCCTGTTCCACAGCATCGCCCTCACTATTTCAGCTGGCCTCTGACATCCATAAGGTACCTTTCTCTTACATATACACATATAGTTAAGGTTTAAGTCAAAGTCGTAAATATTACAGAGGGTAGAACATACCCAACCATGATGTATGTCAATTTTTGAGCGAAATGCCTGGAAGTGTCATTCAACCAACCTACCAGACTGAGTTTCTTGTGAGCTCTTAAAATGGATATAGCGTTCACATTTTTATCTCATCAAGAGCCAGATTTCGATTATCTCAATATCCTGTTGGATTTTCATTTCCCGTCTCTGCTAGCTTTCGGAATTTGTGTAATTGCATGAGGTGACAAGGAGGTGGTGAAGAGCTTAACCTATTTAAATGTTGTCAATGAGTCCCCTGGTCTTGGAGCTCCATCTGACAGGGAAATCTTGCAGGTCAGAGAGGGGCAGCTGGATGGTGGTAATGACAGAAGACCCCATTATTTTCTCTGAAACAATATTTCTGTTCATTAGCCTAAATGCCAGTCCACCTGTGACATTTCAGAGTAATAAAGGAAGTCTTGACCCATTCAGAGCGCACAGTTGGAACTCTCGGGCAGGATTGCAGATGGAGAAATGGCACGCTCACATACACGACTGGTCCCATTTCCTATGACCTTCAGCCAGGTCTTAACGTGTTAAGTTATTAAATCTCCAAAGTCTTGGCAACCTTTTCAGAGAACCACACGGTTCCAGCTTGCCTGCGTTCACGTGGAAGTTCTTATTTAGAATCAGCTACATGAATAGCAGAGGACATACTCCATGCAGAATATGATGACAGAGTTAGTATAAATGGTAGTGTCCTGAACCTTGGGAAAAGTCACAGCATGTGACGGAGTCATAGCAATTCTGTTTTTATTTCCAGGCAGTGTAACTTACTGGGCAACACATTACTGGAAACCTCCACCATCAGGTGAACAGGACCATGTCATAAGCATGTCGTGGCAGTTGCCATATACAGTCATAAGTGTTTATGACAAATTATATTTCCTGATATAACAGTGTTATATTACTCTTTATATGTAATTGCAGTGGAACCCCTCGGAGTGCTCAGTTCCATGACGGCTATAAGCTGTTATGATAAATATAATCAAGCTACAGACAGACTGCAAATGTAGACTTGTCTCGAGACACAGGAGGGAGAATGTCCTCCAAATGTCTGTGGCCGTTTGGAGCAGGGGGAGAAAGGAAACGTTGCTATATGAATGATTTAACATACTGGTAGACGTAGAATAATTATCTTTCATTGTCCCTTTCACTGAGTCATCCTTGGCTTTCAGAGCCCGCTCGTCAAAGCACAATTGTCAATGCAGTCACGTTACTCTCAGAAATAAATGTTGATTTGAAATGTCGAGCCAGCCTTTCACACTGCTCTTCATATGTCCACAGGTTACAGGCTCTCATGAATATGCCACTGGTTCTTTCTTTGCGCTTGGGCTTTCATTTTAAGCACCCACAATGACATTTTATCATTACTGCCTATTTTCCTGATTCCATAAATCAGATCTATTTCTCCCTAACACGGCAGTCTAAAAAGTTTGGTCTTTCCAGCAGGTCTGTGGTTTCAGTTTTCAATTGTGTGGAGAGCCTACCTACCCCCATGCTATGCTGTCTATAATTCATCCCCATCATTTTGAACTCATTTGCAAATTTCCCATGACTTACGGTAATAGTATCTGGCCTAACTCCCCCTCTCCTCCCAAGCTACAAGACATAAGATGATCTTATTAGTATGATAATTGGATGAATTCCCATCCAATCAAAGATACAAGCCTCTGTTTGTGTCTGACTTTGGTAATTGCTTTAGAGTAATCAGGTGCTGCAATTTCAGGTGTAAGTGAAGGGATTGTTTGCGTGTGTGCGTGTGTGTGTGTGTGTGTGGGGGGGGGGGGGGGGGGCTTAGCCTCTGAGCTGATATGCATATTGATTTCCATTATCTTGCACCTGACTCAACCTGCTTAAACAAAAGGTGACAGCTTCAGCTTATTTACCCAGCCTCAGTGTCCATAAACTCAAAATGATTGTGTTCATTCTTTTTTTTTCAGTTGTGATCATTATTTTGTACAGCGAGCTGCACATATGCTGCAAACACACATTGCCTACTGTGAGCATAAGTATAGGCTAGAGAAAACAGAGATACAGTTAGCTGAAAGTAGACGTAAAAACTTTGTAAAAAAGTGAATAAATAAATCAAATGTCACCCTGTTACTGAGCGGAATATGAGATTCTTAATTGTCATGAGGAGTGGAAAATAACCCTCGGGGCTCTCCCCCCCCCCCCCCCCCCCCCCTGCCGCCACTGCGGCTGATGCCTCTTGATTGTGCGTGTAGTTCTCCTAGACGAGCTGGACGGCTCCAATCACACTATTTATCTTCTCCGGCTGCACTCAGAGAGGCAGCAGGTAGGCTAAACTGTCTCTAGATTTTGAGACATTTTTTTTAAAGATACAATAAATCATGCCAGTGCAATACGGGTAATATTTTCCACTTATCTTAGTTTGCAGCTGTCTTCAAAGTAGAGATGCCACAGTGTTGATGTGTTTCGAATGGGTGCTTTGGAACCAATTATAATAAAACAGACCCTTCTTTGGGGATTACAGGGCCTAGCATACAAAATAAATTGAGAGACTTTTCATCGTTTAATTGGGTATTGTTGCACCCGTGTGTGTGTGTGTGTTTCGGGTCTATTTTAAACCATGGATTTCGGAGGATTGGTCTTCTCCAGGATGAAAGGAGTACAGTGTCATCCTCATCCATCCAAATCTTTTTTTTTTTTGTCTTCCCCAAAAAAGGCTCATCATACATTTCAAGCGCGTGAAACCCTCCTGAGTTTTGTTATAGGGAGAAAGGTGTTGTTTGTTGTTCGATTTACCCCATATGGCGCACGTCCCAGATTAGACCAGACTTGGCATGTTTCTCGTTTTGCCTCTATTCCCCCGTAGAGCGCATGTATGTATGTGTGGATGAGGTCCCCCGAGGGGAGCTCAAATGTGTCAGTAAGCCCTGTGCTGCCTCCATTTTTCAAGATGCCGACTCTCGTTACAAATGTCCTGCTCTTAACAGGCTTCCCTTGCTAGTTCCATCTCCGATAGGGTGGACTAAAAACCCCATTAAGCTTTGGTAATCCACTTTAACCCAGCATCTATTACCACTAAGCAAGAGATTCACCCAGTGAATTGATTTGAAATGCCCCGTGATGATACCGTGCTGTCTGATAAAGAAAAACTGGGTCACATTCATACACGCCCTGTTGTGCAGAGAGGCATTTAGTCCCTTTCACTTGTCCATTTCAACCCCATGCCCATCAAGTAGGATTCATCAGGTCTTATTTCAGAGACATATTTGTAGTCACAAAATGACTCCTCTGCCAGAAATCCAGGGAATAGATCACAGTGTCATTAATAATTGCAATTACAATGGACAGCAGAATATATTATTTATAATTCATAAATGTCTCCTGAAATATGCATACTGCTACATATATGGCTGTATGTATGTTTAATGACTAAATGGCATAGAGCAAGCACTATTCCCCAGAGGTGGAGGTGAACCAAACACTCAGGGTGTATCTCTCTCGTAGCTCCGTGCTCACTATTACAACCTGTGAAACTGACCTATATAAGGGGTGACAGGCTGACTTGATTATTTTCAGATGTGAAATCCATTTAGAGTGGAAAAAAAAAGTGGATCCTGTAATCCTCTCAGAAATGGTCAAGTCTGATTAAAAAAATGCATACAAGATGGTACACAAGCAAATCTCTGGCTATGGAGATTGGAATTGAAATAGCTCACGCATAGAAGGAACTTTTCTCTTTCTTTTTTTACTCCTCTGAAGCTGTTCCGACCTCGGACATTTTAAATGTCTACACCAGACCTTTCATCTCGTCTTGTTGACAACTTAATCACCTGTTTACAGCAAATATTGCTTGCTGCACAGAGAAAATCTCAAGAAAATCACAGTTTTTTCTCTCTCTTCTTTTCCTTGTAAGTCTGCAATCTTTCAAAACCTCTTGTGGTAGTTGTGTTATAGTCATATCTCATAGTGTATCTTTTGTGAAAATACATCTCTTCAATCCAATAGTTCATTATATATATTTATTTAGCATTGATAGGTTACATCTAAGGTGTGTATTTTGCGTAGTAGTGTTTCACAATATAAATGTTTTCTTTTTTAAACACTCTGTCTGACTCAGAGAGGAAACAAATGACAGTTTTTTCACAATATCCAAACAATGGGACCTGGTGGCAGGCAGCCACCTAGTACCTAGTGTGCCTATTTGGAAAATGTTACCGCCTAAAGCGCTAAATGTTGCTGGGCTGCGAGTGCAAAACTGTATTGTTTTAAAAAGCAGTCTTTTTTTATTTATTTTTTTATGTTTCTGTCATTAGCCGTGTTCACTGCCTGATGCAAAGTACTATGGTAATTAAGGCTGGTCACATATTTTTTTTCAGCTCTGCTTTTGCCACCTGGAAATAGTGTGTTCAACCTTCAGGTGACACATCATGTTACCTGACCAGAATGCCTCAACAGTGTGGAGGCACATTGTTTGAAGAAAAAAGGCAGTGATTACCCTTGAATTAATGACTCCTTTACATCTGAGGGCGAGGCACCCAGGCTGTGTGCACATAGGCAGTTGCCACCGGGAAAGAGGATCTGTTGCCTCACAAATCATCCGGCATGCTCCTGGCCTGTGTGTGTGTTTGTGAGTGTGTGTGTTTGTGTGTATGTGAGAGTGTTTGTGTGTGTGTGTGAGTGTGAGTGTTTGTGTGTGTGTGTGTGTGTGTGTGTGTGTGTGAGTGTGTGTGTGTGTGAGTGTGAGTGTGTGTGTGTTTGTGTGTGTGTGTGTGTGTGTGTGTGTGTGTGCACGTGAGCATCCCAGCTGTCTGTTGGTGTGTAACTCCTCACCAGCCTCAAGGCAAAGCCCCCCACCAGGTGATACAGTCATCTGGTGCTCCTCCTCCACTTCTCTCATTTTGACGTTTCCAAGACAGTATGTGTTTGGGCTCTTGACATGATAATTATGACTCATTAGTCTTTGTGTGCGTGTGCGTGTGCGTGTGCGTGTGCGTGGCAACTGGAGTGAATGCCAGCCTTGTTATGTTCTGGCACTAGATCAATTAATTGAATTGAATTGAATTATGGTTGTGCAAACAATATATTGTAAGCACATATTGTTTTATTGTCTTATTATTTCTATTTTATTTTTCCAGTTTTTGGAGCTGTGGAATCAGTTTTCACAGTTTTCAAGATATTGAGTCCATTGCAGCGCTTACAACTCCATCCTCATGCTCTTTAGTGTGCTTGTAGGCAGCTAATTGATAGGTCTGCTTTTTTACTGCCGCTTTTAATCGCTTATTTTCCCACTGAAAAAGAATGAGGGAAAGTTATACGTCTCTAGTGGCAAATTTAAGTATTGTTGTTTACCCAGCAGCAGGTAATTTTTCACAACCAGTAACATTAAACCCAAACTCAAGACGAGAGTTAGATTAAATAGTTTGACCCATGCCAGCCAAGCTCAAGAGGAGACTTGGATTAAATGTGCAGAGACTCAACGAAATGGCTCAATTGCAGCTCTAACTGTCAGATGAAGATATCAGTACATGGGCGGATTAAATAAAGCCTACATTCCAGCAAATATTTTGCTTGTGTCCATTCAAGTACTGAAACTAGCTAGGCTGAAGGGCTCTAAATACTTTCTGAATGCACTGTACATACCAAGGACAAAAATCAATAGCAATGTTTTTATTTACTCATTTATTTACTATATCTGTCATATACAGTTTGCATTAATTAATGTCACCAGGACCATTCATATCCCATTTCTTATCCTTCTACTCCTCTCATCCATTCTCAAGGGAATGTAAATGACATGTGATGCCGTGGTTGTGTCTTGAAAGACCAATGCTATAGCCATAGTATTCCACCCACGTATGGCAGGAGAAGAATGAACATGCAGTAGTAAGTGTGGCTGTGTGGCTATTTTTAATTGTCTTCCACTCACTCTGCATTGTTATTGTACTACGCCCTGCCTTTCCCTGTCATCAAACTTCCATATTTGCTAATGCATAACATAACTTTAGCAAGGAGACCAATCTTCTGTAGGGAGAATGCGCAGCAGAACAAGAAGACAGGGAATATGGGTGTTGGAATTCTCACAGAGCACAGGATTCACCTTAGTATGCAAGCAGTCAAATCATTTTTTGGGAATCCCAAAACTGTTGTATGTTTAGAAATACCTGATTAAGTGCTAAGGCTTACAACCTCATAAAATCCATGTAATGTATGTAATGTAAGATGTCCCAATGACACTAACTCACATCTGACACTCAGGCTTTCCAGCATTTCATAAGGGTTATCAAGTGAGAGCTCCAGGGTGTTTGTCTTTAGTTTAAATAGGCCTACACCTTTGGGGGGCACAGCACATGGTGGCTAACAGTGTTCACTGACCATCTGATTACACCACCATGTAAGCTGGCAGCCAATGTCCACCATCATTTGCCAGTCCCTTGATTTCATACTACCAGTATGTCTGATCGTGGTTAATGGGAATAGTTTCAGAGCATTGTTTGCTTTAAGTGAGCGGAAAGCCTCACCTGAGCACAAACACGTGAGCACGCACACACGGCTCTGATTTACCGCTTCCCCATGGGGTCCTGGAGCCTTGCGGCGATGGCCTAGGTGGGGCCTCCCCTGCATCCTGTCAGTGTTTGGAGCGAGAGGGGGGTGTGGAGCAGGTACTCAAGTATCTCAAAGTGTATCGGCAGTGCTGTGCGGCAGCCATGCATGTTTTATCGCCTCTGTCGGCTATCAATTTGTCCACAATCAATAAACCTTCACCGCCCGATGGGCTCCCGGATGACGAATTAGATGCTCACCTCCCACGGCTTCTTCATTTACACGCTGAGCTTGTTTACAGTGTGCATGTGTGTGTGAGCGCGCCGTACTCTCACTCTGTCTTTCTCTCCCTCCCCTAATATTTCTCTACGCACCTGGCCGCTCCTGTAATGCTCCTCACAGCTTTAGTGCACTATTCTCTTCCACGCGTTCCTGTTGAGTGGAGGTGTGTGTGTGTGTGTGTGTGTGTGTGTGTGTGTGTGTGTGTGTGTGTGTGTGTACACACTACTACTTTCAGGGCTGCCTTGAGGTCATTTTGTCACCCAGATGACAGTTAATTGAAGCTAGCTGTTATTTTAATTGGCTTTGCTTTCCTTTCTCCTCTCAGCCAGTCTGTGCGTTTCTTTTTAGTCTCCGTGGAGATGAAGCCCCTTACATCACTTGTGCATAGCCTATTAGGCTGTGTGAATAGCCACAGTAGAGACACAGCAAAGAGAGCCTTTTCTCAAGAAGCTGTCATGTTAATGTGACTCTATAGCGGCCTGTGCTCGCCGAAATTAGACACACTGCTTTAGAGGCAGAGAGAATGACCTCTCCTGTGATTATAAAAGTGCTGTGGTTAAACACAGTGACTGGTTCAGTGTGGTATGTTGATTAAAATATGTCACTCAGAATGACTTCACATAGGGCCCCAGTGTCACATTTACAGAACTCTAATATAATGCTAAAGCTCGCGGTACTGTCGCCAGAGGAGTGTTAAGCTGAGTCGTTGTACTGAAAGATCTCAAGTCCTTTTAAATTGTTTTGTTTACTACTATTAGGCTCATCAATTGTGTGTGTGTGTGTGTGTGTGTGTGTGTGTGTGTGTGTGTGTGTTGGGTAACATTGCATGCCAGACATTAGTATCCATAATTTATTAACATATTATATTGTGGGCATACTGAACTTACTCACTCAGATATTTGTGTTCATGCACTCTGAATTGCCTTGCCATTGCATTCAGGAAGCATTTAAATGGATAGCTATTGCAGCAGATAATGACTCGAGCTTTATATGAAATCAGTTGTGCTAACTCTAGTCTGTGGAGAGACCATATGAACATTTAGTGCTATTTTGCTGTTTGTTGACCACCAAAACCAATGGTAGAATCTGGGTCTGTATCTCTGTTCAGATTTATGTAATACTGATGTTTTTCCCAAAATACGCTTTATATGAAATCAGTTGTGCTAACTCTAGTCTGTGGAGAGACCATATGAACATTTAGTGCTATTTTGCTGTTTGTTGACCACCAAAACCAATGGTAGAATCTGGGTCTGTATCTCTGTTCAGATTTATGTAATACTGATGTTTTTCCCAAAATATGCTTTGCAACCAGCTGTACTTTAACAATTCCTCACGTCATTCTTCTCGCTTGTGCTGATAACATGAGAGGGACAAAATTATTTTACTTCTATTCAGAGGCATTTATTTTTGTTTTGAAATAATTGTGCCTCTATTATCTCCATTTTTGTCAGACTTTCCTCCAGACTTCTTTCCGGTTTTTTTTCTAGAAGTACTGAACCTGTATTTTTGCAACTCTAGGATGGTTGTCGTTAAATGGAACCATTCAGCCTTGCGAATAGTTTTCCGAGTGATAACTTTTTGGCTGCAGCAAGTAACACTACAGTTCATGGCATTTCCCAATTGCCTCTCCCATAAACCAAATCTAACTACACTAGTGAGACACCTCCCTCATACAGCACCACTCCTCCACCCTGTCTCCCCACTACCTGACCTCACACTCAGGAGACATACACACAGTAACAGCAACTGTGGAATCCAAGGGCAAGTCTGGACACTAGGCGGATGAATACCTCACTGACATTTGAACACGAAAACTAATGCAGCCAATGTTTAATACTTTGAGTTTAATAATGATTCTGCCCTCTTATTGTCTGTGGTTACAGAAGAGCTTTTAACTGTTTAACTGTTACTTGCACTCATGCATTACAGTTCCTGACCCATCAGCACCCATCCTGGTGTCATCCACTCCTGCGAGAGGCATGCCTGTGTTTTCGCAGGGGCATTCCTGGCACGCTGCAGAGCATCCTAATCTCAGTGATTGCTGCATCACAACCTTGGCATCCTCCTCAGATCCCGACGAGGCTCCTGTAGGCTCGAGTGACGTCCAGCCTCATGCAGACATATGAGCTCACTCGCCTGGACAATATTAACCTGCTTTACTGCCCTGTTATTACCAGCATCAGGTCAGCCCCAGCAAAAAAAAAGCTTTCTATTGAGCGGAAGGAAGTGGGAGCATTGTGGGAGAATGAGAAATGGCTCGCTGGAATATAATAAAGGGGCCTGAGAGCATGGCGGCTCTCACAAGGCGGCCCGCGCACGCCGCTAACAGGCTGGTGTGGAGCTATCCCCACTGTGCGTAAGTGCACCTTACTTTATTCTCAGCCAACCCCCTCCTCAGACCTTAGCCCTATTTTATTCCTTTTATTATATTCTGGAGATTATTAATACATCTCTATCTTTTCATGTGGGCTGCTTCAGGCTCCTGTTTCTTGAGATGTAATTTTCAAGTTTCTTTGAAAATTATTTCCTCGGTGCAATGTCATCTTGGCCAGCTATGCTTTAAGAACGAGACACTGTTTTGGTTCTGCAATTTGCCACCTCTTGAAGGATTCATTGGACTCCTTTTTGCATTTTGTTTCCCCAGAAACTTTGTGATATAAGTTCAGGCTGTGGTAAGTGGTAGTGTATTCTGATATAGAATAAAGTATTGTTTTTATTTAGCCTTTTTGTTCACATGACTATATCTGTTCCCCTTCTTCGTGTGTTTTTGTGCCATGCTGTCAGTCTGTCAATGAAAAGGACAGAAACAAAGAAAAAGTAACATGTGTATAATATTTTATTTATGGGTTTATCGATTCCATCTAGATGGGTTTTTTTTCTGACATTTTGCGGCATTAATCCATTTTGGATGGCTGGCTGAAGAACATTGGATGTGTCAGTCTTTAGGGGCCTGACACTCACCCACTGCAGATCTCATTTGTGCTCTTGGAGAGTTGGACTGCAACTCACATGCACACACACACACACACACACACACACACACACGCACACACACACACACACACACACACACACACACACACACGCCACCTTGACTTTTTCATGCAAGCGTGCACATACACACACACACAATGTGAATTAGCACTCGGACTGTTATCCATTGGGCAGTTTTTGACTAATTTGTTTAGAACCATTTACCTCAAGGAGGTTTCTTTGTCTCCGTCCAGAGTTATGCTGCTCCTCTGACAGTCTTTTCTCAGTGGCTTAGTGTGATTCAAGCAGGTTGGCAAAGCATGGCCATTAGCTAATGGTGGCAGGCATTGGGCAGTGTTTTGAGGTACAGCCAGACTTATTTGGGGCACAGTGGAGTGGGTGCCACATTGGTGATTGCCAACAGCTGGCCTGGCACCCTCCCAGAATCCTTTCAGTCCACGGAATTACTTAAGCACAAATATATAAACAGTGATTTCACCATCTCGTTATCATAGCAGACAAAGGAATTACATATTGATCCACCTGGTGGAGAACAGCATCACTGTGCAGATTTACCAAGCCCCACGCTCTCTCTCTCTTTCTCTCTCTCTCTCTCTCTCTCTCTCTCTCTCTCTCTCTCTCTCTCTCTCTCTCTGTCTCGCTCTCTCAAACACACTCACACACTTTCTTCCACTCTCTGCCTCCCCGGGTGCTTCTCCTATCACCAGCTCCTGGAGGACCAGGTGTCTAATTTTGAATGTAATGCTCTGTGTTGGCCACACACACACACACACACACACACACACACACACACACACACACACACACACACAGACACACACACACACACGCGCACACACACACATACACACACACACACACACACACACAGACACACACACACACACGCGCACACACACACACACACACACACACACACACACACACACACACACACACACACACACGCACACACATATGCAGACGGTGATACTGTTATCAGTGAATCTAAATGCACATTGTACAAAATGTAGGCCCCATGGTGCTAATTGGGAATGATGGAGGACCTGGGAGGGAGAGGCTGACACTAATATTTGAAGACAGATTCAGAGCTTAAGGATTTGCTGAAGTCAAATTTCAGATTTCAGGCCTCGGATAGTGAGCGAATGCTGAAAGAATATATAGTTCTGCGAAATCTAAAAGAGAGTTGTTTTGTTTGTTTTTGTATCTGTCAGGTGTAGTTTCCAGGACAGTTTCTTAAACATGTCTGCGCGTAGCCAGTCAGTTGCTGATGTAGAGGTGATTAGCTGTCCTACTTGGGTACTTTTCCAACTGCATGTGATTTTATTTATTTTATTTCTGTATTTGCGGTTATGTCCCTGTAGGGAGTGATTGATTTCCTCACGGTGGGTAAATGCCAAGGGCTACTGGCTCTAGCGCTGATTTCTCATTTGATGAAAATCAACAAAGCATCATGGGAGTTTTACCAAGTGGGAGTGAGGCTGCAGTGGCCTGAAGAAAATCTAGGTGATGTCACATGCACTGTGTGGATGCAGGGGCAGTGAAGACAGCAGACGCCATCTCTCAGAGCAGTCTGTGTGGTTCTCCATGATCATAGTTCTTCAAACGCCGTCTCTCAGAGCAGTCTGTGTGGTTCTCCATGATCATACAGTAGTTCTTCAAACGCCGTCTCTCAGAGCAGTCTGTGTGGTTCTCCATGATCATAGTTAGTTCTTCAAACGCCGTCTCTCAGAGCAGTCTGTGTGGTTCTCCATGAGCATAGTTCTTCAAACGCCGTCTCTCAGAGCAGTCTGTGTGGTTCTCCATGATCATACAGTAGTTCTTCAAACGCCGTCTCTCAGAGCAGTCTGTGTGGTTCTCCATGATCATAGTTCTTCAAACGCCGTCTCTCAGAGCAGTCTGTGTGGTTCTCCATGATCATAGTTCTTCAAACGCCGTCTCTCAGAGCAGTCTGTGTGGTTCTCCATGATCATACAGTAGTTCTTCAAACGCCGTCTCTCAGAGCAGTCTGTGTGGTTTTCCATGAGCATAGTTCTTCAAACGCCGTCTCTCAGAGCAGTCTGTGTGGTTCTCCATGATCATAGTTCTTCAAACGCCGTCTCTCAGAGCAGTCTGTGTGGTTCTCCATGATCATAGTTCTTCAAACGTCGTCTCTCAGAGCAGTCTGTGTGGTTCTCCATGATCATACAGTAGTTCTTCAAACGCCGTCTCTCAGAGCAGTCTGTGTGGTTCTCCATGATCATAGTTCTTCAAACGCCGTCTCTCAGAGCAGTCTGTGTGGTTCTCCATGATCATAGTTCTTCAAACGCCGTCTCTCAGAGCAGTCTGTGTGGTTCTCCATGATCATACAGTAGTTCTTCAAACGCCGTCTCTCAGAGCAGTCTGTGTGGTTCTCCATGATCATAGTTCTTCAAACGCCGTCTCTCAGAGCAGTCTGTGTGGTTCTCCAAGATCATAGTTCTTCAAACGCCGTCTCTCAGAGCAGTCTGTGTGGTTCTCCATGATCATAGTTCTTCAAACGCCGTCTCTCAGAGCAGTCTGTGTGGTTCTCCATGATCATAGTTCTTCAAACGCCGTCTCTCAGAGCAGTCTGTGTGGTTCTCCATGATCATAGTTCTTCTCGGTAAATGTGGATCTAAAACAGAGACTTTAAGTTTGGCATTGAAAAATAAAACAAAATTAGCATTGATTAAAAAAAAAGGACATTGGTATCAAAACACTTGTATTGAATGGAACTTTGGCACTCTAAAGATGTTTTGATGTTTTTTTTTGTTTATTCTAATGTGCTTTTTCAGTGTCAATCTTCTCTTATAATTGTCAGCCTTTTTCAGTGCGTTTCAGTGCACTTCAAGTCTTTTTTCGATGTCAGTACTTTTTCACTGTCAACTTACTGTCTCTGTTTTGGTGTTGAAGGGGAGGCGTTTGATGGGAGGGACAAGAACTACATTATTTGCATATCTCCCATGGGCAACGCAACTCTGAATGCGGCAATCAGAGATCCACTGTATTTCCCATTAATGTTGTGCTATTTCCTCACATGGTGCATCCACAGAGGATCCAAAAAAGTCTGTTTATGTATGAATGTATATGTATAAGTCTGTATGACATAGAGAAGAAAATCATTTTTATTCCCATTTTTCTGATTTTAAGCCATGTAGCAGACATGATCCCCCATGGTCCAACTTAAATCACAAACAAATTCAAAGTTCTACCTTGATGCAGCACTGCTAAAATCTTTATTGCTGTCTGTAGAAGTAGAAGTAAATGTACCCGTCAAAATTATTATTTGAGGAAGAGTTAAAATGTATCTCATAGAATGAGTACTCAAGTACTGAGTAACTTCATATGATTATATGTGTACACCTATATACCTGCATATGTATTAAAAACCGAAAAAAATAACTAATACAAAAAAAACAAAAACTTTAGGCCGGAGCCCTCCTGGCCATTTGGGTGCCCCAAACGGAATTGTAAGACTGATGCCTTACAGGGTACACATATAGTGTCTTCTTTATTCAGTTGAAATTGCAAATAACATATTATGTTCTTCCTTAGATACTTTGTAATACTTTGTATTATTTTTTAAAATATTCAGTTAAAATTAGATGTTGCCTAATTGATGATGTTTGATGATGTATTGATTAATGGTCTGAATGGTAAAACATACTCTCTCTCTCTCTCTCTCTTTCTTTCTCTCTCTCTCTTTCTTTCTCTCTCTCTCTCTCTCTCGCTCGCTCGCTCGCTCGCTCGCTCACTCACTCACTCACACTCTCTCTGTCTCTCATACTGTCTCACACGCACACAATCAACCTTCAATGACAGGCACACAAGCAAATGCACATACACATCCGCACATAGGCTCCCGCTGTAAACATGAATCTGCCATCATGGCTGACTAACTGTGTTTTCCATTCCATTCCAGAGACACTTGAAGAACTGCATTCAGAGTAGATGTTGCCCTGGTCCGAACATCAGCTCGCTGCAAATCCCCGGGGATGTGAACTTCTTCGCCAACCAGCTTGCCATCCCCACTGTGCAGTTTACATCCTCCACGACCAGGACCCTGGAGGTACAGCACGCTACACAGACATTCCAGCAGGCCGCAGTCCCTGAGTGTCTGGCTCAGCTGCTTATGTAGTCAGGACCCCCCCCCCCCCCCCCCCCCCACTGATTATTCTGCTCTGTGAGGAAACTGTGTTGCCAGCGCAACAGAAGAGCAGTGAGTGGGATTGGGAGTGTCGTAGTGATGGAGATAGAACATGATGATTGTCCTTGTCCAGGAGTGAACACAGTTGCAGAAGATGGGAATATTCTTCTTCCAAATCTACACAAATATGGCTGGATGCGTCTGTTTGGGATGCCTTTTTTTTCTTAAATGAGCTTTAAATATAGATTAATAATCTAAATTTGGATATGTTTGGGTACCACAGTGTGCTCCATTAAGGGATCAGTAGAGGAGTACCAGCCCATTCTGTTGCATCTCCCGCTAGTCTCTGGTAGTAACACACAGATGTTCATTTACACACACACACACACACACACACACACACACACACACACACACACACACACACACACACACACAGAGAGAGAGACACACACACACAGACACACCACACATACACACACACACACACACACACACACACACACACACACACACACGCTGTTTTAACTGCTTAGTCCACATCCAAATATTACGCAGGTTTTTTCAGCAGTCTGTTCTCCCATTGTTCCCAGAAACAGTAACTCTGTCACTGTAAGCAACAGCATAGCACACACTGTGTCTTACAGTAACCTTTGGGGAAATTACCGACCGGTTCATCTTGACAAGATGAATATTGTGACCATGGATACAGGATTGTGTAACTAAAACTTGTACCACAGCTAAATGCAACCTTAGTATTTGGCAGCGGTAACCTTCAGTGAGAACACTGAGTGCGCTGGAGTGGTGCCGTTGATGTTGTTCTTCAAAATTTGACGCTTGATAACATTCAATTAGCACTAGTTAGTGGCAATGGCAATTTTCCACACCTGGTTGAGGTCCAGACCATGGGATGAGGGGAGACTAGCATTCTAGCAGCTTCCGCTTTGCTTGGCTCTACTCTTGTGAAGCCCCTCTGTTTCTGAATCAATACAACTTAAGGGCCATTTACCCACTCAGGCACAGTTCCAACAGTGTCAAGTTGTCCTCCGAAGACATTCCTTCCCATGTTTTCACATTCATTTCGAAGTCCATGTATAGTGCTGGACTGAGCATAGTATCAGCTGTTTGTTTTTTATTCCCTTCTTTGTTATGGTTACCACTGTACTTGTAAAGAATTATGGTACAAATTTGCACCCCATCATATAACACTGTCTGACCCTTGGCAGTCGATCAGACAAGTATATGTGTGAAGTGTGTATATAAACTTCAAGAGAGTTCCCTTTCACATGGACCCTGTCAATCCTAACTGCATAGCATTATGAAGCATTCCCCCATTTAGGCTTATAACTCATAAACACTCACTGCCCTTTCCAACCTTCTCACAGTCTTTTTATAATGCGTGTTTTCTGTCTGAGTGCAGTGCTGGTCTCAACCAGGTCTGCCTCTGAACACTCAGCTAGACACCCAAGTGTCCTCGCCCACCTCCACTCGCTCACACGTCCACAGTTGTGTCCAATCCAAGGTCCCCTGTTTATATTACGTGATCTCAAATGAAATAGCGTGGTTGTGTCTTGAAAGACCAATGCTATAGCCATAGTATTCCACCCACGTATGGCAGAAGAAGAATTGAACATGGTTGTGGCTGTAGTAAAAGCTATTTCTAATTGTCTCTGCCTGTTTCTAACTAATGTAGAGCTGGTTATTTAAGGTGTTACACATGCCCTCTGGAAATATGCTTATTGCATAAATGATATCTGTTTTCCTTAATCCTCCAGGTCGTTTTTTTCCCAGAAGGGAACACATTGTCCTTGTCGAGGCTAATTTCTTTGCCCAGGTTTGCCTTGACTTATTGGCTCTCTCCTCCTGTTTAAAGCGTTGAACCGGACACAGTATTTTATTATGGCTCTAACAAATATCCAGATGTTGCCACTGCTGTGTTGTCTGAGCCTGATTGCACCGCACAGAGTATACTGGTAATCTCCAGTCACACAGCTCCTGTACAGGACACCTCCCACCCAGGCGAAGCATCATTATTCAGACACACAGTTTAACCGGCCATGAGCCAATTGATTGTACACACTTTTATGATGATGGAGTAACACTACCTGTGCTGGAATAAAGTCCCCGAAGCTTCCATTAATCACATTACCCAGGGGCCAAAACAGGCGTCTTGTTCCCCCGTGTGACGTTGCCGTGATGCTATCGCAACAGTATAGCCGCCGTCTCTGCATGAGGCATAGGCAGCTCTTTCAGTGACCACTGAGCAGACAAAACCCTGCCAAGCATCCCCCCCCCCCCTCCACCCCCTCCGCCGCGCGCCCGCCCCATGCCCCAAACGATCTCCAGCGGTGTGGAAGTAAAGAGGGGGCACTTTGGCCAGGCAAACACGGTTTAATTATGTGGAAAGGATGGATAGAGCACGGATGACAGGTACGCTGCGTCTCGTGCAAAGCACCAGCAACACGGTGCTGCAGCGGCGAGATGATGAACTAAAGACAGTGTCTTAACAAGGTCACAACCATCCATCAGCTGAAGGGAAGCATATGCAAAGAGAGGGAGAGAGAGAGAGAGAGAGAGGAGTGTGTGTGTGTGTGTGTGTGTGTGTGTGGGGGGGGGGGGGGTAGAGAGGGAAGACAGAGATTGTGAGAGAGAAAGCTTTCATGCATGTGAGAGAGAGAATAGAAGTGAAAGCAGAAGAGGGGAGGAAAAGGGTAGAACAGAGTGAACAGACCTCTGAGAAGGGGAAACGATCCCATGTGTGAGGAGTAAGGTTGCTGATGGTGTGTTAGTTCTTTTCATTACAGAGACATTTAGGTGATTGCTGGGAGTCTCAAAGGAGAAAAAAAAACATACCCCTTAAAAGCTGTCCTAAAAGAGGACAAGATTAATGGCAGGTGGAATACTGTTTTGTAGGTGAGGGAAGTAAATGGTATAAGGAAAATAAGAAAAAAGATTTCAAGTGTTTTCAACTTTTTTTTTTTTTTCACTGCATAAAGAAGCTGAGATTCAGGCCCTTGTTGAGATTTCATTAGCAACAAACACAAGACAGAGCAGCAATGCCCCTGCTGACAGAGTCTCTGTCTGACATAACAGGCCACGTGCTAAACAGCTGGGCACGAACACACTCTCCCGAAGGTAGCGCCCACTTCCTGAAGCCTCTCACATCCCTGGCACAAGAGCCAGCATCCTCACTACATGCTATTTCAGATAAGGACACCGGCAGCTTTCGATTTCATGGTGCGCAAGAGAAGACACACAGCTGTTGAGTCTGTTTTGCACATATACTGTATGTTGGCCTTCCTTATAGAGATATTGTTAAGGCCATCTGTGTAAAGCCCCAGAGTGTCATCCACCTAGCTGTTAAGTCTCCATATCTCCTGAGCGGTAACGCGTTTCAGTTCAAGTATTCTACTGTATGTGCTGTGTGGCTAGTGGTCAGTGCTCCAGACACGCTGTGACCTTGGCTTGTCATCTGTTCAAGTGTGTTGACTTGTCAAACAGTTGTGTAAGCACATAACATTTCATGTTAGGTAGGCCATTTTATAGTAGAAAAAAAAAGAAAGAATACCATGATGTTTGATGCCTCCCAGAGACTTCACATATCAACTGTTTTCTTTCTTCTTTGGCTTCTGCTCTAAATGCTCATCTGCCTTTGCGATGGAGTGTTGTTTGATGTCGAGCAGATCTGTTGGCTGTTTGTACGATCTCGCCCTGAGGTTGAGCGCCTCATGTTTGAGATGCTCTTTATCTCCAAAACGTTAGACCCACACACAGACACCCACACACACAGACACACACCCACACACTGCCTTTATCCCAGATCTGTTTGTTTTGTTCCATTTTACCTCCCGAGCAAAACCAAGTAATGGAGTTTGTTAAAATCACTTTGCACAGTTTGATCTCCCACTGATCTTATTTACTATCACACGCACCATCAGCCGGGCTATTGGACGAGAATCAACATCGGCAAAGATGGGATGCTGACCCAGAGATTCCTGTGCAGATGTGAGAGAGCGCTTCCGAAAAAACCCCAAACATCTCTCCTCCTTCCGTGCTCATTGTCGAGCAGCACAGAGTACAAAAGCGAGGGGGGTGGGGGGGGGTGGTGTGGTGTGGGAGAGACAAAACTTTAAAAATAAACACAGCGGCCGTGTCAACTTTTTTTCTTTCCTTCCCCAGAAGGTTTCACCTCCTCCGTGCTCGTTTGTTCATCTGTCTCATCCTGCACACATGCCTGGCTAAGCATTCGCCGTGCAATACTGGTGTGCCCCAAACTGTGAAAGTAACCTTTTCCCTGGCATTCAACACATCAGACCGAATTAGAGCACGGGATTGTGGGACTGTTTGGGAGCGGGCTCCTTGGGCCAGATCTGTGCGGCAGCGGCATTCCGCCTCCCAGGCTGTTTCCCTTGAACACTCGGGAGCTTGAGGAGCCTTCTGAGTTGACGCCTTTGGATTTAAAATGACAAACTTGCTGCAGGACTTTCCTTGCTTGCATGAATGTGTGTGGGTGGGTGGGTGGGTGGGTGCTCGGGTTAATGTTTGCACACTGTGTGTGTGTGTGTGTGTGTGTGTGTGTGTGTGTGTGTGTGTGTGTGTGTGTGTGTGTGTGTGTGTGTGTGTGTGCATGTGTTTTTGTGCGTATGTGCATAGGGTTCGTTGGGTTTCTGAGTTGGTGTATGAAATGTATGTATGTGTTCATGAAAGTGCTGTTTGTGTGTGTGTGTGTGTGTGTGTGTGTGTGTGTGTGTGTGTGTGTGTGTGTGTGTGTGTGTGTGTGTGTGTGTGTATGTGTGTCTGTGTGTGTGTGTCTCTGTGTGTGTGTGTGTGTGTGTGTGTGTGTGTCTGTGTGTGTTAAGCAATTTGAAAGTTTTGTGTCATAGCCTGGAGCAGACGGTCATCATCAACGTCCGTTTCTCTCATAATCCAGCCTACTCATTTCAAACAGCAGTGCCTTTAACACATACAGGGCAGCAAAAGGTAGTCCATCCATATCTTTATCATCAGCTTTCACCTTGTTCGTACCTTGTTGCTTGTGAATTTTTCATGTGACTACTGATTTGTATTCATCTGTCCAAAACCCTTAAATTACACATATAATCATTGTCCTGGCCTGAAGACATTATCATCCTTTTTTATAGTCTCCAGATTAGACAGGTAAATATTTTATTATTGGAAATGAGATTTCCTAGAGGTTCTATCTGTTATATTCTATTTAATGATGTATTGTTTTTTCATTATTGTCTTGCTAGTAAATCTTTGCTTTTGAAGTGCTCTTTTTTATTCTATTAGTGTGGCCAAGTACAGGTTTTAGGGCAATGTTTTGGGCTGCGTGAGGCTTATACGAAAACTTGCTTGTGTCTGCATTTTTTCCTTGACACCATATCTCTGCCTTAATGCGGTGTGACGGCACAGGAAAGGGGCTGCCCAGCTCTGCTGCAAAACTCTCCCTCACCAGCTGGTCACCGCAGCCCCCACTAACAACCCCTGTTCCCTTGTTTGGACCTCAGAATTGATTACCAGTCGAGACATGTGCCTGAATATGCTAACACCTGTCACCCCTTATATATTAGCCATTCCTCCCAGCCATTCCTCCCTGCCCCGCTCGCTCCCTCTCCTTTTGGCACTTATGCAGATGCCACTCGGTCCTCGAAAAGACCTCACTCCTCTCAGCCGAGCGCAGGCAGCCCCCCTGCTCAGGTCTCTCTCTCTCTCTCTTGTGTGTGTGTGTGTGTGTGTGTGTGTGTGTGTGTGTGTGTGTGTGTGTGTGTGTGTGTGTGTGTGTGTGTGTGTGTGTGTGTGTGTGTGTGTGTGTGTGTGTGTGTGTGTGTGTGTGTGTGTGTGTGTGTGTGCATGTGCGTGTGTGTGTGTGCTGCTGTAGTAGCCTGTGCACGACTAATCGAATTAGTGGCGTGAAGTTGCTGCAGCTGGATTGGGGAGATAGGGCCGGGCCGGGCCCGATGTCTGGTGATCAGATGGGTCTGTCTACCACCACTGAACAGGGATCCAATTGACAGTTGAGTCAGGCCCAGCCTCAGCCACCTATGGTCTACCATCTGCTTTTACCAGATGGGAGTGACCTGCCTCTGGACGTTTTTAAGAGCAGGTATCCAGGTGCTGGGGCTTTATGTTGAACATGATGCAACTCACTGAGGTGGCTTGATATCGGCGGGTGAGAACCAGTGACGAGTGTTTATTGGGCCAAACAGCATGCCTCCTTGTAAATACATTTTATGTCACCCTGTTGCTGGTAACATTCAGAATCTGTTTATCACATAAAAGGAAAACTTTAGTTCAGTATGTGTGCATGTGTTATATCAATGCTTTTATCATAGTATTCCCATATTAAACTGTAACATGCTGTTGAAGCACGGTAGTGTGACAGAAGGCATTTTTCTGAGGACTTTTGCAAAATATGCTTAACATTCAGATCAATAAATGAATGCCTAGGGAATTAGAAAAATAAGGACTAAAGCTAAAAGGTCTGGGGCAATTCAGTTTGAGATTGAGAATTGACTGTTTAATCGAACAACAATCAAAAGCAGGGTCATTTTTAAAGATGCAGCTCATCAATGACTCATTAACCCAATAAGGCTTGCCATTTTTAAACTGCTGGGACTTAAACAACCAATATTAGGTTTGACCTTTTCAGAGCTTAAGTATATAAACTCTTTTGTCAACATAGGTCTGGCATCATTTCTCAAGTATATGCCTTATAGCACACACAGAATGCACATGCCACATTTTCATCACTTCAATCACTTCAACACATGACTGCCTAAAAGCAGAAAATTATATTTTTTCTGTGTGTGTGTTTCATGTCCTCCGTGCATGAGAAGGTCGAGCATATCTTGAAGGTTTGCCATGCGAAATGTATTCCTTTTGCTATTAAATTGAATTTCTCATCTAAAAATATTTTTCTTTCATTTTCCTCGGACTCAAAATAGGACTGTGTTCGGAGACGGAAATGGTGTTCCAGTGGGAAAATGAACACACTGGGGAAATTGAATGAGACATTAACCTCTACCTTTTAGAGGATGTTAAAGAGAGAGAACAAGGAAAATTGTCTCTACGCTATCTACGTCAAATGCAGTCGTCTTTCTCAGAATGGCGTCCTACATCCCATTGTCTGTTTGTCATATGTATTCTATATATTTATATACGTGTGTGTGTGTGTGTGTGTGTGTGTGTGTGTGTGTGTGTGTGTGTCTTTCCACATTCTATAAATTCTGTATGCTCAGATGTTCAACTTCAGTCAGTCGCTTGCTGGCCCATTTTCTGAATTTGAAAAACCTGACTGTGCCAGAAGGGTCCAGGAACACAGGGTTATACTGCTCACCATGGACTGACCTCCAGAGTATTAAACTAGAAATGAGCAAATGTCTACATATAGTATCTGGGGAAAAAAACGAGCGCTTCTCTTTTGAGCTTGACACCATAGTATTCCATTCCTGTTGAAGGATATGTTGATTCCAAACTATTATGGCCACATCTGTCTCACCTGTGCTTCATTCTACAGTGCAAGGATGCACATCCTGTTGCCTGACATGGGCGGTGCTGACTTATGCTGGATGGTACATATTTGTTTATTTCTGGTGTGGCATGAGCCCATTCAATCGAGCTGTTCTATTTTGTCATATCACAGAGCTCCTCATCAGAGCCAAGTCAGGCAAATGCAGCATCTGCTCTGCGAAGCTGAGGCTTGTGTGCCCAGGCTCCTCATCAGTCTCCTGGCTTTTAACCTGAGCATCTGGCCTGGAGCAGGAGGCTATGGGCTGGGTACTAATCGGCCTCGCACGTTTTACTTTTATTTGCAGTCACACAGGGGAACACTATCCCACCTGAGAGACCCACCCATTTCATTTCTCGCCAAAGGGATGCTAAGGTTGCCTGCTTTATCTTGGGGTTTCTCACTTTACAAGGCAAACACACGTTTTTACTGCATGTTACAGCCGCACTCTTGCGTGCCATATTTCTGTCACGCCAGCGTATGAAATCAGCGCCGCTGTAAAATTGGTTTTGATTAGACACCACGTTTGGAGCATGGGCTGAACTCCTGTCTCATTTTACTGTCACAGCGATGAAACCCCTAGACGAGGGGACGAGAGCTGGGAGACACAGAAAGATACACATTGACTGATTTACAAGGAAAGGGCCCCCCTGGAAACTCGTCTTATTTTTGGAACAGGCACACTTCAGCCAGCTGGACTCTCCTCGGGGGGTGCTCAGCAGGACCCGCACTTCCCCGCAGGCGCTGAAATGAGCACAACAGTACCAGTTTTCATTGATCCCGGGCTCTCCTGCCTCCACCCAGAACACACCGCTCACAGCCCGTTCTGCACGTAACCCAATCTTTAGCTTCCCGGGGAATGATAAGATATCTGGGCCCGTGAAAGAGAGTGGAGGCACCTGAAAGCAATCATTAACGCCTCCATTATCTCCTCCCAGTCTCTCTGTGGTAAGGGCCATTACCCAGGGTTTACAGGCCCGTCGCAACCAGCTGCCAGCTTACCAGTGCAGCAGTGGACCTCCAGAGTCCAGGAATAATCCATAGTTCTGCCACTGTGCTATTTATTGGCATGGTGCATTGTGTGCAAAACAAACATTGACATTATGCTCGGAAAATAAAGGGATATTATCCTGGGCTCAACATACTGAATAAAAGTAATTTCAAAAGGCAGGGTTTACAATTGTGGTCCCATGGACATTACTTTTGTGAGCTGCATGTAGTAACATTCCCTTTAAGATCTCTCCAAACAGTAATACTCGTCTGTTTTTGTCCCATTTCTCTCAACAACTCTATCAAGCCTCTTGCCAACACATGCAGTATTTTATTAATCATAAATAAAGATTATGCCTCTGCAGTTCACCTTCCCTTTGCTGTTACAGATCAGTGCTGCCCATTGGCTTGTGAACTGTTTAGCTGTAAAGGAAGTATTTAGGTGCTGAGTTTTCTTACCCATAAATGTGGTTTATTTTCTCATGTCACAGAAATCTGAGCTTTTTAATTAGCAATTAAT